>NC_056703.1:29298322-29599566 GCF_018831695.1 Puntigrus tetrazona | reverse complement strand
AAAGGAAAACTTGAAATCACATCATATGACCCCTTTAAAGTGCTCGTACTAAGCGTTATGACGTATATTTTGAGTCTCAAACAATAGGCATAGGTCAAAAAACAAGGTCAAAAAACACTTAAAATTTCTCATGCAAGTATTTTTACCTTGTTCGACGTCTCTCGAACAATTAATTTTTCATTCAACGATATATTTTTCCAAACCCCTCTGGTCATTAAAAGCAGTGTTTGTGAGCTCCCAAAAGCATCACCTAGTGGCAAATTATGAATTTGCGTTTTCATTAAGACCAACACGTCCCCTGCCTTCCGTGGGACAGTCATTTTAAGCTGTAATAATTTCATGATATACTGTATGGCTGAATCCAAAATCCCCCTATACCCTCAATTAGTGCACTATTTGAAGGGACAGCCATTTTAAGTGGTGTCTGAAACTATAATGGACGTTCTCGAGTGCACTCATTCAATCCAACAATGCAATGCAAAAACGAGTGCACAACTCCTTTAATTTTATCATCGCAGCCAACTATTTGAAGTGATTATGAAGCAGAAAGCAAACTATTCCTTTCCGGTGCACTCTGAATTCGCTCACTCGTTTTCATTCACTCCTTGTAGGGAATGTATGGAATAGTGAATGAGGGTATAGGGGGTGATTTCGGATATAGTCTATGTTTTATGTTTATTTTAAATCCTCATTACAATACATTTCCCTCCTGCAGAGACGCAATGGCATGGATAGCCCAACCGACCACAAATGTTATTATACCATGTCACACAATGCATGTTTTAATTCGATTCACCCCTCGTGTCATGTCTTAGACGCCTCTGTGTATTTCATGCAGTGAAGCATTCACAAGTCTTTTGTGTTTTCCTCCAGAGAGCTGGAGCGACCACAACAAAACGCAAAGCCTCTCCGTCCTCGCACTCTTACGGCCACCTTCATTCAGAGTGTAAACAAAGAGGTCACCTGACAATACGCGCAAATACCGCTGTGTCTTCCCTATTGACTTTGTGTCAGGCCGCCACTTGCCCTTTTGTTTCAGCGGCTAGTCTGCCGGAGCTGTGAGACGCGAGGACGAGCCGAATCAAGCAAAGGTCAGTGTGAATGAGAGGCGCTTTTAATGCTGACCACCTCGACACACTCTGAGGGGATATCAAAGCCGACGCGACCGGCTGGGGAGAGGAGGAAAAGTCAAGCTTCTTCCTCACGTGCACTGTTTTTCCTCTGAGAGATCTTCAGAAGCCCGAGATCTGCTGCGCAGCTGTAAATGGAGGCGGTGTTGGTCTGCGACATGCTGCTTTCATGCTCTTAGTGCTTTGAAATCACCAAAAGCCAGCGATCTTGCATTAAAGACAGAAATAAAGCTCAGCTCTGCTGTAAGGAAACACATTAGAATCGCTTCAGCAGGTCTAGAAGTACTTGCCTTGTAATGGCCTCTTTTAATGTCATTTCTTGGCGAATTACTAAAAATTAAAGATTAGTTCATTCGTATTTAATTTATAAACTGATTAGCTGATTAAGATGAAACTGAGATTATAGAATGTAATGTGTTTTGTTTACGACCCTGAAATAGATGTAGGCTGTAGACAGCATTATTGTGAATTATTATGTAGCTCAGATGCAAAGGCCTCTAAGTGCAGTTTAAAATCTTTTTTCTTTGTGTAGGTTCAGTAATTTCGCATTAATGGCAAAGAATTTGTTATTTTCTTTGCTATTAAAGGGAAATAACTGAACAAAAACATAGGAGCCTGGGAAAAAGGATGGTGAAGAATCTGAAAAAAAACATACTCATCAATATAATGATTTGTTATGATTAAACATATGTCTCCAAATTAGATTTTAATTTCTTTTCCTGGCAAAAGAGATATAACAGAAATTGATTTTTAGGAAAATGACAAACAGTTAATACAAATAATAATAATATTTTGTTAAAATAAATTGCATGTAATTTAGCTTTTTTGTTAACTACAAATTACTAATTAGTACCAATTGTTTTGTTAATATTTATTCATGTTTTAATTTTTTATTTATTTTTTATCATTTTTATTTTTGTCTTTTATTTTCATTTTAGTACTTGAACTTTTTTATATTTTGTATTTTATTTTACAGTCAGTTTATTATTGTTATTAATTATTATTATTATTATTCTTGTTTTAGTTAACAATAGTAGCACGGCTTCCAGTCATTGTACATTCAGCATCATGTGTACAACTGGTAAACTTGTAAGCAAAAATACTTGAAAATAAAGAAAAAAAGGACAAAAGATACAGATGAAAAGATGTGGTACTCATCACTTTAAGCTTTGTCAATCATTCCTTCTTAAATACAGTGTATCTGATGTCTACACAAATAGAAGTTGTTGAACGTCTCGCTCCATTATATTATTTCCTATGCTTGATTGGATGATGAGCTCTTTTGATGGGGTTCTTGTTTCCATGGTAACAGCAATTTCGTTGATTGGTGAATCCAACGAACTAGCCGTTTCAAGATTACGGCTAATTCTTCACTAGCTATTAAACACAATAAAAGAAAGTTGAAATCGCTATGAGTTGCGGTTTCTACAGAATCATCTATCATCAGTTAACAGCCCAAGAGCTCATACAGCAGTATGTCTGTCTCGAAAGGTTTCTATGTTATTGATAAATATCAATATCTTCAAGGAGAGAATGAATGGGATTTTGACTTCTGCTGCTGCTGCCATCAAACATTAAGAGAGAAGCATTTAGAGTCGTAGAACGAATTATTGCATCAAATAACATCTGGATCAAACCTTCATCTATGTAGAGTTATATAAGGATTATAATTTTTTTTACATTTATGCTTTGTCACACCATAGGACACAATCGAATTTGGATGTCAACAACCCATATATTTGACCTATATCTGCTCGACCCAAACTTTACAAAACTGGAGACACAGAAATAATGACACAGTTCATCCTGAAGATACACACCATTACTTATACACAATAAATGTCATAGTTTCCACGAGTCAGACATGTAACATATTGTGGATATTTGTATTAAAGATTTTTTATAAATAGATGAATACCAAAATAGATGTTAAATAATATGCTTGAATAATATGCACGTTAATTGTACTAAATTAGACATGTTTACTCAACAAAGCATGGTACACTGGTAATTTAAAATTAATACAGATTAAATGTTTATAAATTAAAGTTCAATTCAATTAAAACTAAATTCATTTAATTTAAATTTAGTTAAAATATATTTGATTTTACAAGATCACTACTAAAAAAAATTGTTTAACTAAAATGAATATATATATTTTTTTAAATATACAAAATTGCTAACTTCTTATTAAAACAACTAATTAAACAAGGTTTTTAACTACATCTGTCAATAAATGAGCAGATAAGTACTTTACTATGCATATCCATAAAAAGATTACATGGCTATAACTTCTCTTGATTGGAGGAAATAATGTAACCTTTCAATCTGAAATTGTTGGTTTAATTGTGTAATTATGTACTAGACAAATGTATTTGACCTCTGAGCAGTTTGTAATCGCAGATAAATGTTGTGCCATCAAAAGTATCTCTGGTGCATTTAACATGTACATTAGCAACATTGTATGAGGCTTAATGCATCCATAGTGATTCCTATTGGTGCTGAATGTTTCATGAGGCTTAGGCAAACACTATAATGTGTTTATATAATGTATCCAACTATAATGTGTTTTTGTTTAATTACACAGTTGACCCTAAACCTAACCAGGGGTGAGTTTCTTAAAAGGTCGCGAGTTCTGTCATTTCCGATAGAATTCAATGGAACTAACAAAAAATGCTTTTTGGAAAGTGCACCCCAGACCATATTTTACCTAAATAGCAGCAAAATTGTTTTCGAACTAAACAGTAGCATAAAATTAATCTTTTTTTGACCCAGTAGTTAAAGACACAAATGGAAGCACAATTCATGATGTCCAAATTTCTATATTTCTCGAGGGTAAACAAATCATATACAGATTCATGTAGCGCTTGCATAAGGATTAAGTTTATGACACCTCATGTCTGACACACGTGTGAGAATGTCTGAGTACTTAAGGGGATTTGGAAACATCCCAGCAAGTTTGAGACGTATATGAAGACACTTTTAGGGCAAAAGAAGAATAATTGGCAAAACAGTACAATTGGGTTCCTGCACCTTATGTGAACTGTATAAGTTAGTCTCTCTTACAAACTTTTGTAAGTTTGAAACAGGGCTAGTTATCATCCAGTCTCGGTACATGACTGTCATCTCATTTCACTGCTAACGTCTGATATATCAACCAACATTATGATTGGGATCTCTAAGACTGACGTCTCTGACACCCAGACACTTTTAGGGCAGAAAAAGAAAAACTAGCAAAACAGTACAAATACAATAGGCTTGCTAAACCTGGACCCCTAATAACACCATCTCTGCACACCATGCAGCATGAATAATTTGTATTATTGTAATTGCACTACTGCAATCTGTAAGTTAACTGTGATTTATCCGTTATGGCACTTAACTGAAACATATTTCTGCCACCTACAATGTAGCTCAAACAATAAAATATTGTGCTAACCAAGCAAAGGGCATGGGTTTGCCTCTTAAGGGAATCACATAACTGATAAAAATGTGTATCTTAAATTCAACGCAAATTACATTTTGCAAACACTGACGATAAAACTAATAAGATATATGATATTATATCTATATAATGCATTACTCTTCAAATACAATAGGGTTCCAGTATTTTCAATGCTGTGACCCTAATAACACCAATTCTGCACACCAGTCTAACAAGTTTCAATTACTGTGACTGCATTACTGTAATCTGGTAGGTAGATTTGATGTGTCTGTTATGGCACTTCTCTGAAAAAAATGGAGCCACCGTGTTTCCTGTAGCTCAAACAATGGAGCATTGCACTAACAATACCATACAGCGGTCACAGGTTCGAGCAAAACTTGCAAGAATCTTGAAACCGATCTTAAGTGCTTTCAGTGAAAGCATCAGTCAATGCAATGGAAATACTTTCTTTGCGCAACCCCGATGGCTATTATAGCGTACGTTTCGAAAGGGACGTGTTACTTAAATTAATGTTATCCAGTGGCAAAACTGTACAAATAAAGTACACTGTCACTTAAGTTAGGTCAACTTAAAATAATAAGGCAACTTATCACAAGCGTTTTTTTGAGTAAAACAGGGACTACATTAAAAAATATTAAGAGAACCTGTTCATCGAAATCGAAGTCTTCATTTCCTCTTCAAATTCAACTGTTCTCTTTCTTTAGAGTTTCAGGAGAGGTGTCGTGTATTTTTCGGTTGAACTTTCCCAGGAGGTCATTATTGATACAAAAAACTTCATGTAGATCTATTAATAAAAGAAATAAAAATAATAAAAATGACAACAACAATAATTGCTACTATAAATGAAATGTTCTATATTTCTAAAAGTAAAAGTAAATAAAACAAAAATAATAGTAATTCACATTGACTCTAAAACTCCAGAAATATTGATATTAAATGGTTTAACTCATTCTTTAGAAAAAGGCCATCTGCAACTAACATAACGTTCAATCATTTTTAACTGTCTAAATGTTCAACATCTTCTAAACATTTCCTCTTAAACATTATTTTTGTGATTATTAAAACAAATTCAATTTAATAGATATTTTCTTTGGCAAAATGAGTAAAACGCTGAGAAATTAGATTAGTAATTAGTATCAGTATAATGCAAAAACACTTCCAGTCAAAATATGAATTTACTGTTTTATGTTTATTGGGAGAAATATTTGTAAGTTGGCTTTTTTTACAGTGTAGAGTTCCAGCATCTTCAGAGCTTGGACTCCTAATAACACCAGTTCTGCACAACAGGCAGCACAAATAGTTTCTATTATTGTAATTGCACTACTGCAGTCTCCTAGTTAACTCCAGTTTGTCTATTATAGCACTTTTCTGGAATAAAGTATGAATAGTGTAGGACAGAATCCTTCTTTTAAACTTTGATGAGTTTTATAAAAGCCACTGCATTCCTGTTGCTCAACCAGTAGAGCGTTGCACAAACAATGCAATGGCTCCAGTTCCCAGGGAGAGCAAGAATTGAGAAATGTGCAATCAGTCCAAGTCACTTTGAATAAAATCATCTGCCAACTGCAATGCAATGTAAATGTCTGTGCACGGCCATGATGTGCATACATTTGAAAAAAGCCACCTGATTATCTAAATGCATTGCATTTCTAACACTGATATTAAAACTAAGATGTTATATGATTGCTATCAACCAACATTATCATGTCAGCATATTCTAAAAGACAGATTAGCTGGTATCTCCACAGCTCTCTACTCCACCTCCGGCCCATCTGAAAATGTGCCCTGTTGTTTTGATGGTGGAAATGTTGGCTAAGCATCTTAGCCTGGCAGTTTACAGTTGCTCAGTTCCCCCAGGATCGGCATTGCCAGTCCATTAAGTGTGAAGTGGGATCAGGTTTTCCACCAGGCTGGGTCCAAACATCCATCTTGTCACACTTTAACAATGCACTTTACCGAAAGGGCCAATGCTTTAGGATGTCCTCTTCTTCCCCAGAGATGTGAAACGATCAGAAAAGTGTCAAAACAGCACTGACCGGTGTCCATATATGGTTGGACGAGGCCACAGTTCAACATGCTCATCCCGATGTGAGATGTGCGATTCCTACATTGTTGGTGTGAAACTTAATTTGGTCCGTGCCTGATAAAGTGCAGCTGTCTTAACGTATGGCATCAACAAGAAAAGCGTTGCCTCAAAGATACAGCAGAGTGATAATTGCTACAGTGCACTTATTTAGGTGGACTGAAAGGCATCTATTTTTAGAGCATATGTTGACATTATACCTAGGTGTTTGTTGCGAGTACACAATGCATATACTGCAAAAATGCCTTAACTTGTCGTTCATCAGAAAATCATTGCACCACAAGATCTAATTGTGTCTGAGTTGCCGCCGGCCGAGAGCGGGTTTCTGGGCTTGATTCAGAGGGAATTGGAGGCACTCATTAAATTCAAGTCAGCTGTTATGTGAGACAGCAGGACAGCATCCAACATGATGTGTGCTTTCCTCTCCTTTTACTTGTCATCTGCGCGGGTGTTTGCACGTGCATGCTCGCTGAAACATGAAAAGTGGGGCAGGGGCTTTTGAAGTGGCCACTCTGACCAGCAGGACATGGCTTGTTTGTCACAAATTCTTCTCTGCTGGGTGTCCAGACTAGTCTGCTCGTTCTTTCCCTTGTGAGCAATGTTGGAAAAGATGTATACAATTAATCTTACCAATGCAGATGCACTGACAAAGGTGGGATATTCTGCTTCATCCCTCATGCAACGTTCAACCCGGTCCTTTCTCAATCAGGCACGTGCAAGACAGACTCATTAGGGATGGTCTCGGCCCGGAGCAGCGAGGGTCTTATCGGTGGGAAACACAAACGAGGCTTCTTTAGCGTGCCACTAATGGTCACTAATGGATTTAGAGCTCGCCTGCCAGGCTAGGAGAAAGGCTCCGGTCCCCATATGTTCGTTTACACAAACAAGTCTGATAAAGTGCGCTTGAAATGCTCCCTGACCATGATGCATACTGTAGAAGTCATGAGCGGGAACATCTACAGCCATTACGACGCTTTATCAACGGCACAAGCCCAAACAACCAAGATGCGCCGCTGCCATTATGAAGCGACACAAAGCCAGTGCCATTCATTTACAGCATCTATGTTAGAAAGAAAACCGTCTACTTTGACAGCTAGCAGTTTCTTTGGCATTGCAAACAGAATTAAATCAATTTTAAGTGGTGCATTCTGGAAGAATATCTGCAGCGGATGCCATTCAGACAACAAATGCAGTGGCGAATCTGCAGATGCACTCACCATTGATTGCGAAGATGACTTTAGCATCTGAAAAGCTTCCTTAAGTGTAAGCGAGTACGTGCCTTTCCTGAGTTATGGCATGTGTGCTGGATGCCGTATCCATCTGTCTGCTTTGCACCTTCGCCTGAGTGTTGGGAATTCTGCTCCCTCTTGAGCGTGAAGCCGGCGTGTCAGCCCTAATCGAGAAATTGTAATGGAAAAGCTATTCTTTCTCAAGTGCTGCACTGTCAAAAAATCAGAACAAGGAAGAATGATGGAGGGCCATAAAGCAGAGAAACATCTGATTACCGTGGCCTGCTGCAGTGTGGAGATGCATGACTTATCAGACGAGATTGCACTGCCAACGCAAAACCCTCCAAACAAGATGGGCACTTTCTGGTGAAAGCCATTCCTCAGCATTATTGATTAATTCCTTGTGAGAACTGAATTAGATTCGATCCAATTTGCTTCACCACACACTCACTCTGCAGGAGAACACACTTTTATTTGCATGAGGAGGTTCAGGTGGAGAGACGAGTGTTGCTAAAACAGATTCTGCAAATGAAGCAGATGAACAATCGCTGTGCTGTGAGGTAACGATGATTTGGAGGAGACTGACGTGCCAGGGATTCACGCCGAATGGTGCCAGTACAATTCTGCCTGCATTTCTGTCTCGAAAAAAACCTGCATTTTTCTTATAAACTGCATTGGAAGCATGCATACCGTGATTTATTCTGGCATAAATGTAATTTTAATGGTTAATTGTGCTGGTCAGAAACCAGCACGCTGACAGACAGTACCAAGTTGGCTGCCCGATTTAACCTTTTGTATAGTATAATATATAATATGGCATGGAATTCTAGTATGTAACATACAGACTGACTACTGTATTTACTGTACTTTCTTTGCTGCAAACATCCATACATGACATATTTGACAGGAATTTGAATTTTATTTTGAGACTCCTGGGTGCTGTTTATTTAGTCATTTGCTGCAAGAAGTTGAAGAAATGAATGTGTGATTTTGGAAGTTTATTCTTTCAGAAGGCTATTAAAAAAAGTCACAAATAATAACAGGTCAAATGTTCGGGGTCAGTAGAATGTTTGAAATGTTTATTTATCAGGGACACAGAAAATTGATCAAAATAACGTTTTTTTCCTCTGCTCAACAAGGCTGCAAGTATGTATTAAACATGTTTTTATCATTGATTATAATCAGAAATGTTTCTTGAGCAGCAAATCAGCTTATTAGAATGATTTCTGAAGGAACATGTGATACTGTAAGGAAATTGTTGGAAATTCAGCTTTGATCACAGGAATTACATTCTAATATATATTAACATAGAAAACAGCTGTTTGAAATTAGAATATTATTTTACTGTTTGGGATCAAATAAATGCCGTTTTAGTGACCATAATCATTTATATATATCTTCAATCTTTTATAATTCATTAAAACATAATCAAAGCTGCTATATAAAAAGGTTACAAACGATAAAGTCAAAGCTAAATAACAAATGGTGAAGAATCATAAAATGTCTCTGGCTTGTCTGGACATGTCTAATGACTGGAGGCATTAAATGACAAGTTGTCCTCAGTTCCAGCCATCTGAATGAAAATGCTTTCAGCTGATGGAGAACTGTCTCAAGCTAAAGTCTCCAGATCTTTCTTTGTTTGGGCTCTTCAGACGCCCACCACACTTTCTGTGCCCAGTATAAAACATGCGACAGAACGAATGCATCTGACTCAATACTGGCCAGCTGTTGTACATGCGTGCTGCCAGAGTGGGTGGTCCATTAAGCATCATCTGCAGCAGGACCGGATCTATCTCCATATCCCTCGACCTTTACCTCTGGAGGGGAAAGTCAATGACTTGCACAGCGCACAGTAGAGCTTCAAACAGGCCAAGCGGAACTGCCGAACCAACGTCGATATCATCTTGATTTGTTTCCTTAGAGCAGGATATCATTCATTTGCTTTAATGTACTGAGTGCAGAGACACCAACTCACCACCAAGAAGAGCAGTGATGGAGAATCATTTATTATTGTGCTGAGGAACAGCCATCACTGAATATAGTTGGACACTGTGTATGTTTCAATAATTCAATAGGTGCACTGTAAAAATTGTGCTCAGAAACCAGTGCATAATTATTTTAGTTTACTGAGAAACTGAATAATGTTAATCTTTTGGAAACTGCAAAATGTCTACGTAATTATGGTTTGAGCTGCTTTAAAATGCATTCTCACACCATCCTCTCAAACTCGTAATGGGAGAGAAACTTTAGGGAAACTTTAAGGACTCCCTGTTGTTTCCCATTAAAATAAAAGCTTGATGATGACATCATGAAATTAAGACAGTTAATGTAGAATAATATATTGTACAAAAATATTATTATTATTGTAAATATAAAAAAAATCCATTAAATGCCATACACCCAGTATTATTTATTTTATTCTATTTTAATATTTTCCTTTTTTTTTAATACATTTTTTTATTTTTTGGTCATTTTAATTTTTGTCCTTTTGTTAATGTATGTACAATAGCCTGCACTCACCAATTACAAATCCTAAAGGACTGCCTCTTATTCCTTGACCAATCTTGTATAGCACATTATCAGACAAGATTTAGCTCTTTTTATAAATGAATACATATCTAAAAATACAATAACGTTGTTACCATGGCATTTATTACGGTGACACGGGATTTTCCAAATCTTTAAATACAGAGAAGTGCATGATGTGGTCGAAAATACAATACAGCAACTACGTGTTCCCTTCATTTCCAGCTGGAAATGTACAGTGGAACATCAGTAAGAACACAAATTTGCTGCAAAGTAAATTAATATAACTGATGTAATGTCATTGCATTTACTCTACGTATCGATTAAGGTGACTGGAGCGTAACGTAAGGCTTCACAGTGCCCTAGTGAATGTGCTAATGGAGTATTAGGAAGAGTTCTGTTCACTAATGTTATCACTTCGACATGAAGCTTTTCTCTTTTCAGTGACTGCACACTTTGCAATCACGTTACTGTGTAATGTAACAATTTGATTGAGAAAAATGGCTTTGCAAAGCTTCACAACGTCACGCTTCATTCCAGCCCGTGTTAGAATGACATCCGTTCGGTTTTTAGCACTTCACCGGCACAGCAGAAGGAAAATTGCAATGTTTATTGAAAATTCAATTCACTATAAGCCTTGTCTACAATCGGGAAGCAGTAATGGAGTGGGCGGGGCTTAGTGAAGCGTCGAGAGAAAAGTATGGAGCAAAACCGGCAGCAAGTGAAGCGACCTGCAAATGTTTGCCTAAAACATTCATTAGCACGATATGCAAAAGTCACGAGAACAATATACGGTAGATAAATCATAATATTGCACTGCTTTCAACTCGTCGTGCATTATTTTGCTCACTAATCATACTCAACAGAACAATATGTTTCAGGCTTTTTAATGTCAGCTCTGAGACCAGCATGCACTGTATCGTAACATTTTATAATTACCCTTTTGAGAATACATTACCGTCGCTGCGCCGCCGAACAGAACCATTTATTTATATGACTAAAATAACTCTTTTTCTTTCTATTTCATAACAGCTAATGACCAGTGACTAATTGCCACAACAATACAAGCACCAGGGCTCACAATCACTGCTGTCCTTATCAGAAACGTACACTACAGTTACAGTACATACTCTCGGAGGGAGGAATCAAAAGCCCAAGATAGAGGGCATACTGGCGATTCTAGGAATATCAGCAAAATACAGTTAGCAGAAAAATGCCTCCTCAGCGGCTTTAAGGAGTTTTTCAGTGATTGAGACAATACGAAGAGAGTTAAACGGCTCATTATCCATGTGACTTGGAGAAAGATCTCAGTGGATCACTGGCACTAAAGGAACAATACGACAGATGACAGCCTGTGTTGAGAAGCACATCATCTCAGTCAGTTATCTATCTATCTATCTATCTATCTATCTATCTATCTATCTATCTATCTATCTATCTATCTATCTATCTATCTATCTATCTATCTATCTATCTATACACACACACACAACAACAACAGTAAATTCATTTATGAACAAAATTTATTTATGAATAAATGAACAACATGAAGGAATTCATTACAAATAATATAATAAATATTTGTAATTTTTTTCTTATTTTGTTGTGTTTTTCATAATTTTTTATTGTTTTTTTCACCTTTTTTTATAGTAGTTTGATTAGCTTTTTTCTTTTAATTCATGATAGTTTTAACGATAATATCCCTTCTCAGAATGACCACTAACACAAACCAATCAGCTGTGAAATTAAAGCATAATGAACATCTATTTCCGTCCATAAAAATCCATAGGCATAAAAATGTATTTTTCTTGTTATTTTAAGAATACCACACATGATGTTAGTTTTGCAATAACTGTGAATGCATGGGCTTAGGAGCGAGGACGGTTTGCACAAGACAAGAGACACAAAAATTGTGTGCTCGCTGTGACCTAATGATCCAAAGTTATTAAAGTGCTGTGGAGACATGTCACATGCATCCAGAGAAGACAGTGTGAATCATCCTGTGGCGCCTTTTTAGAAATAAAGCAGGGTAGCACAAAAACATTGATTTATTTTAACACAGAAAATGGTGATGTTCGCAACATATCTAAAGAACGTTTACTAAAAATAAAATGACAGTGCTGCTGTTTGAAAAATCGCTCATGTGCAACTATGTTGGGCTTCACAATACTTTCATGAATGCATGTAATTAATCAAGTGACAAAAGTATCATTTCTAACCATTTTACATGTAGGAGCATGTGAAGAGGTTAATTTTCATCATTATTCAAGTCTACAGTATTTCATGTTCCTTCAGAAATCATTATAATATGCTGATGTGCTGCTCAAGTGTTATTGGTGCTCAGTGTTGGGATCAACGCATTACAAAATTAATGCAAATTACAGTAAAATTACAGCAAAATATTACTTTTTGCTACAATTTTGGTAATATTATAGGCTGCTCGTTACAATCTCAGTAACATGAGTTACAGCAACTTGTATATTTACTTGTAAATACTTGTACTTGTACTTGTACTTGGTACTAACAGAACAGTATTTCTTTGAATCAAAACTAAATCCATGCTTTATCAATAAAAATAGCTATATATTTTATTAAGTTTTAAAAACATAAAACTGACCTGTATTGTACCTATCCACATATATTTTCCTGACGTAAAATTTGTAAATTCTATGAGTCTAGCTTTTTGTTTTGCTGCTTGATTTTGAAAATTACTGAGTCTTATCATGTCATTTTAATGTATTACCTTTATTATGAACACACTGGTTTGTAGTGCAAACGGTTTTACCATTTACTGCATGTTGTAAATCTCCTTGTTATTTACCTATAGTTTCTAATGAACCGGAAGACTTCTGGTGGAAGAAAAAGGTGAAAAGCATTCTTTCAAACGAAAAAAATTAGTCGGAGTAAGTCAGTTGAGCACAAACATACACAACATTAGCGAGCAGATTGAATGTCCGGTTCATGTCGAGCAGAGAGCATCGCACCAGGAGATCTGAAGAGGAACAAGAGGAGAACTTGCAAACTGAGCTGTAGATTAATGGAAGCACGGCCTCGTTCTGTAACACATGCCGCCAGCAGCTGCCTAAAAGAGCATCTGAACGATAATGCCTTTTAGTCAAATCAGATTTAGAGCAATTACGTCCATGACGCGCCGCTATCATCCGTGTCCCAGCGGACGGCAATGGATACAGACAGCACATGTCTGGCAACTTGACTGTAATGGGACAGCTATTTAAGACATATTGCATCATTTCCTCACTGTAATCTCATACGAATGGCTGGACGAGGTCTTCCAGGGGCAGAAGGGTAAAATCTATGGGTGTAAACGTTCAGTTTGGGAATGTCACCACTAATCATTCACACTACAAGGAGTTTACCACAATAGGATGCTGTACGGAAGATATATTTTACTTTTATGGAGATATTTCACATCTGAAAGCTTCCAGAGCTTGCGTATTCACGAACTCTTTAGTTTTTTGTTAATCTGCGGCAGCGAAGAGCATTGCTTTTTCGTTATGTGCAAACAACAACCTAAAGCAGCATTTCATTGTTCTGCTGCTGGTTGGAGAAACGATACTAACATCTATATTAAAGAATGATGGGGGTAAACAAACAAACAAACGAAGAAACATTGCATACTTCATGACCTTGAGCAAAATAATATAAAAACATAACTGCATTTCCCTTTAACAATTACATTCGTTTTTTGTAGCAGTCTTGTAGCAGACAAACTACTTTCTAGATTGTTTTTTTCTTTGTGTGCCATTAAATAATAGCCTATATTGCAAGGAATGGGAATTGTCAATATGAAGTCTTGTCTGCAAAATGAAATCAAATCCAATGCACGTTTGTCTAATTTGGAAAGATGTTTCGCTTGGATATATCACAATAGGTAGTTTTCTTCAAGCGTCTTGGAGATGTTGCCACAGTTCTTCTTTATGATTCTTTATGTTATTCCAGATGGACTGCATGATGGTGATATCCATTAATGGCAAAAGGAAAATTTGGAAATACACATTGATATTTCTTACTGGCACACTACAGGAAAAGTGTTTTAAATTACTTCCTTAAAGGGATGGTTCAGCCAAAATGAAAATTGTGTTGTCTTTCCAAACTTGTAAGACCTTCATTAATCTTCAGAACACAAATTTAAATATTATTTATAAAATCCAATAGTTTCAACCCTCCACAGACAACAAGGTAACTACCATGCTCACGGCTAAGTAAGGTAAGGACAAAATACTTCAAAAGTCTGCTAAATGACTAAATTAACTACATTTGTATTACAAAAAGGTGAAACGGATTTATACAGTTTATTTCAAGGGAAGTATATCTATTCACGATGCACACATGTTGTATTGTGAGTGCTCTTCACACCGGTCAGAGAGGTCACTGCTGCACATGTTCCTGTGCTGGCGCTCTACAAACTCTCCAAATGTGCGTGTGTTGCATTGCTTTGCATTCGTACTGTGCTGTTCTTGACGGCTTGATTATAAGGTGCAGGTGTCTGTCTCCAGGCTGGATCTGACGCCGTAAGCAAGACACACAGAGCGTGATACTGTGTTTACAGAGCACACCATTGCTCATAATTGCTGGATTTGATTGGCCTGGGCTAATAGTAGCAAAGCAAATGCCAAGGCCCAGCTTTTGAGAATCGTTCTCTAGCGGAAGAAAGAACTTTGAAAATGCTTTCATATTCTGCTGGAAATTACGTGCAGTTATTCAAGGCTGCTGGTTTTCACAAGCTCTTTATATGTGTGAAAGAAGACTCTGTAAAGATTCTACCAAAGAGGTAAAAGATTGATAAACCTCAAGGCATTTCATTGTGAACGGGCTCGTTGAGCGTAAACTCACCCACACACCAGAGCGCTTTCACTTTGTGTCAAGCAAAGCATGTGCTCGAGCGTGAGTTATAACATTATAGTTGCAGGTGACCTTTTATTTCCACATGAATGTTACATGACATGCAAGAAATGCCACAATGAACTGCCTTTCGGTCTTTTCACTATTTCTTTGAGGGCTGCAAACCAAATTATTGAATGCAATTGTTTTTTCTTGTTGGCAAAGCAAGTCTATAATACCTGGAACGTTTTCCACTTTAAATCTTCGCTTATGGAAACACGGGACATTTTTAGCTTTAAATGTCATGTCACTAATGACCTGTAAGCCCTATTTGCTAATGGCACCCAAACAAGGTCTCAAAACAGTTTACTGATGATACTGAGCTGGAACGCACGTCCCGATATTTTGTTGACCCTGGAACAACATTTAATTAATTACTGATCACAGCAGTGACGTCTTAAAGCAAACTATTGGGTTCTTTGTGGAAACTATTATTCTTTTCAAAGGATGGATGTTCTCTGTTTATTTCAAACTAGAACATAGAATAATAGCACACTTAAAAATGTTAATAATTAGGAAGTGTTGCTGACAAGATCATTATTGAATTAGTTCACAATTATGAACTTAAATGTTTTATGCCAGTTCAATATGTATCCCATCAGTTCCTTAGTAGCACTTTAGCATTGAAAATGAAAAATAGACCAACCCCTCATTAATTACTCAAACATTACTCAGCCTGTAGGAACTACTAGTAATCTGGACCATTATTTTAAACTGAAAAAACACCTTAACCACATTTTATCTGACACATAGTGTACAGTCATAAATTTGTGTGAGACACTAGTGATATTTGATCATGTGAATTGTTTTTGTCATTTTTTATTTTCAAATATAGTCGTCCCCAGCCTGCTTTCACTAAAGGTAGGTCTTTTGGAGTCAGAGACATACTGAACTGACACAAACTAGACCTCATAGAGTAATGAGTAGTGAACTACTTCCTAGTTTTTTTCAACATTTTTTAAGTGAGTTATAATTTTTATTATTATATTTTCTGGATGGAGAACATCCATCCTTTGGTAACAGTAGTCATCATAATTTGCACAAAGAAATCGATTATTCACTTTTTGTGTTCACTTTGTGTAATTAATTGGTTATTCTAAATTGATTGGTCATAACTCACAAGTAGTTCTCAGTGAGGATATTTTTATTTAATAATTATGAAATGCTTACTGAGGAACTACCTTTGTTTTAAATTTGCTACTGCTTAGTTAATCTTGCTTCTCAATTAGTTAACAGTATTAAGTTAAGTGTTAGTGTGGTAGTACCTATTACTTCCTGCATAGTTACTTGTTAACAACAGCCCTTTATTCTAAAGTGTTTCCCAAAAATGTTATTCAGTAAGAATACTCTGCTGATGTTGACTGGCTGTGTAAAGATGGATGGCGTCTCAGCAAACAGAAACATTTTAAGGACTTTTAAGAATTTTCTATTTCCCCCCCCAAATTCATTGCACTTTCATGTTTTTATTTATATCTCATGTCTTGAACTTGTCACAAACTTATGAATATCTACTACTATTATTGTGTGCTAAAAAAGCTCTTCTGCCATAAATATCAGCTTTCCTTTTAGCTTACAAAATAACAAAAATAACAGTTATACTCCCATTGCTCAATCTCAACGTCTTTCTGTAGTCCTGAATGCAGTCTCGTGTTTGTTTGTAATACACACGTAAACTAATGCGTAAATTGGATCGAGTTTGAGCATCTGAAATCCAATTGGAAACATTCCACCTGATGAAAGTTAGTGCACCTAGTAGTGTTATATATTCCCTATTGAAGCGTACAAAATGAAGGGCTTTCTTTTTTAGCAACCTGCAACCTTTAGTTTATCTCGGACCGCACTTAACAGTTTTTATCATATTCTTTGGCTTCATTTGCACAGGTTCTCTGCGTTGTTTTAGCACATAATTCACTAAAGGATTTATGCAAATCAGGTAATTATGCATTTTGTAGAGCACAAATGCGCATCTTCCAGCCCCGTCAGTACCAGATTACCGCAGGGACTCTACAGCATCTCACCACCGCAATACACTATTTAAAAGACAGAAGGTGCATTTAAAAAGTTGTTAAGTCATCGTCATTATGCATGATAATATAGTTATTTTTTTTGTCTTTCTCTCCATCGTTTCCCCCTGTTGTCTGTGTCCCATCACAACTGACTTGTTACCTGTTTTAAGGCAAGCACCGCTTTGAAGGACACATTTTCAAGTGTTTCTAGATTGATCTGGGTGAAGTGATGTCTTTTGACACACAGAGTAAGAGGCAGCTGTCACTTTAACTCTATAAAGCCCGACACCTTAAATAATAGTCAGAGAAAACGTTTATTGAACCTTTAGACTAAATCTAAAACGTTTCTTGTAACATGAATGCATAACAGAATAATGGATAAAAAAACTGTTGAATTGTAATCAGAGCCTCATCTGAGCAAAAATATGCAATTTTCTGCAGATGCTGGATTCTATTTATATCATTACATTCCTATGCCTATAATGTAAATAATGTAAAGCAATCTCTGTGACAGTATCGCAGATAAATGAAATATCATCACTCAGTATCTCCAATAGTGTGCCGTAGAAAAATGACATTTACATGATCAAAACACAATGGAATACAATACAGCCATGACAGAGAAATAATAAATGAATAGCAAATAAACACCACAAGAGACTTAAGACAGATTTTTCAAAAAAATTATGTCTGAATAATCAAGTAAAGCCAAACGGCTTAGGACTCATAAGTGTTAATCTAGAAATATTACTATAGTTATACTTATGTTTACTTGATAAAAGTCTGTAAAGGTTTTACAGCAAAAAGACACGAGGCATGAAGGTGGACATTTATACATTGACTTGATAAACTATCGATTAGGCAACAGAAGAACAGCCAGGTTTGATCATTTAAAGGCCTTTGAAATTTGCTTATCTAATATGATACTATAACCTATGGTTATGAAAAAAAGAAGGACAAATGAATGTGATCAGCATTGACTATTAACTCTTTAATTGAAGTCAGAGTCTCCTTGAGGCGACTGAAGAGTCAGCAGAAAGAAACCAAGCGAAAAGTCGACTTCGAAATTACAGGGCATTAACAAAGATGTGAAATATATGAACGGGAGACAGATGAGGGCAGCTGAGACTGTGTCCGGCCCCAGCGTTCCCATGCAGCTGAAAAGAGACTTTATGAGTTTATTTATATTTCATGAGAGCCGTGTGAGAATTGGAATAGGAAAGATGCACAAAAAAGGGAAATAAGAGGGCATCAGAAATTCCTTGTTGTGATAAATTATACATGACTGCATTACAAAATGATAGTCCAATTAAAATCTAATATGAAATATTATCCTGGGAAGTCTACAGGCCAAAGTAAATCCACATGATGAACAACAAAAGGCCAGTTTGATTTGGATCAAAGCAGCACCTGTGACAAAAACAGAATAAAGGATGATGAAAAAGTGTCTGTCAAAACGTTGTTTACATATTTATTCTTACCACAGCAATATTGGGCAGCTGAGAAAGACAACATGCCAAAAAGCTTTGCTTCATTAAGGTCTTGATAAATCAAAGTAGTCCAATATGCTTTCTTGCTACAACACCTTCCTCTAACGAACGCCACATGCCATCTGTTTCCCCACAACAGCAAGGGTGTTGTGTATTTTTAAAATCACCATAGTAACATACTTTTTCACCATTCAGAAGCAATGAGTCAGAGATACAATGTTCTGTAAAATAATGTTCACATCACGAACACATCAGATTATTACAACAGAGGCCCTAAAAGGCTTGTAGGTTTCTCATGATTACAGCAACACGCTCTTGTGATGTTTGCTTGCTTTCTTATCATCAAAAACAAAAACAACAGCAACGACCAACTGTATGTAATAATTCAACTGAAAAAATTTTAATAAAAATAATGATGCAATAAGATATAGTAGTCGACACTTGAAGTGGTTCAAAACCTTTCATCAAAGTTGTCCTAAAAGCAAAATGTGTTCATGTTTGATGAATGTTTTTGATCCTCTTCAATTGTTGGCTACGGTACGCATTACGGTTTACAAGACTTTTCAAAAAACAAAAATGGTTTCTTCATCTCACTAAGGATGCATTTGATAAAACATAGAGAAAAATATATGAACAAATCTGAAATATTATTACTAATTAAAGTAGCTGTTTTTTCTGTGAAATTTTGTTAAAAAACTTTTTTTTTCTGTGATCAAAGCTGAAATTTCTGAATCATTATTCCAGTCTTCGGGGTCACATAATCCTTCAGAAATCAATATAATATACTGATTTGGTGTTCAAGACACATTTCTGCTTATTATACATTATGAAAGACAATTATAATAGACAATTCAAAATTGAATTTTTTGTTACATTATAGATATTTTACTGTCACTTTTTTTTTTTTAAATACAAATAAATACAAAAAAGAAAGACCCCAAACTTTAAGGTCTCTAGAAATTTTTTTTTACATGTATATATTAATTAAATGTATACATGATTAAGTTTATATGAATATATACATGTAAATACATGCAAATATTTGCTGTATGTGTATGTCTTTATATGTACATATAATAAATACACATACACACACACACACACACATATATATTATGTAAATAAAAACTTTTATTTTGGATGCAGTTAATCATTTGATACCACTGGAATGAATGAATGAATTATAAATTCCTTTTTCATATTAATTAAGTATCTTCTGACTGCACCGTCTTCCCTCAGCAGCAATCGATGCTCAGCAGCAAATGAAGGGATTATAGCCGTGGAGACAGAGATCCTCCCTCCGGACCGCCCAGCAGGCCACCGAGGAACCACACCGATAACAGTGGATCTGAACACATGCCAGCAGCCCAGCTGAAGCTTGACATATGCCCTCATATTTTACTGGCCCTTCAGGAGCGACCGGCACAAGACATTAATCAAGAGGCACGTGACGCCCAGCGGCGCCACTGCCAGACGAGCGGCCCATTCATTCTCCCTCATTATGCCTTTCTTCCATTTCTACATTAGATATTGCACGCTCAGTATTTTGGCGTGTTTGCTGTGCCTGAATCGCAGAAGTCCAGGAAGATACAGATGGAGAAGCCGACTGATTGGCTCTGGCCTTTACTCTCCCATGAGGTTGCTCTGCGGGCGTTGTGTCTTCAGGTCTCCTTTATTCTCATTCAGGACATTTATTCTGTGTTGGAATGGACATGCCTATTGTTTAGCTGCCTTGGTTTCGTTCGTGGTTTCGACATATTAAAGGCTAAACTCTCAGAGATGTTTGAAAGGCATGTCCTGGCACAGGATCTCTTAAGGTGCAACGGTGTTAAAATCTCCCTGGGAAACAACAAAAAATCCACTAAACAAAAACAACACTTAAAGTAGCATTTACACACATTTTCATGGTTATGGTTTGCGTTCTGGAGATCGGGTTCTAAATCTTTTTGCAGCGTTCATGAATGACAGCCTTTTAGTGATTTGAAAGGGAGCCATGTGAGTGTGTGAGTCGGAATGAGCTGAATTCTTTTTGTTTTCATTATATTCTCAATTATTATTATTGTATGATTTGTTGGAATCAGACACAAAAACGACTGAGGAAATGATGAGTTTGAACGCGGTAGAGTCAGCAGAATTGATTCTGAGAAATATCGAATTGAAGTTTTATGATTATTCCAAAGCAAAATCACCAAGCAACGTTGCATATTTTCCTCCTATTACTTTCCTGTAAAATCATTACTATTATTATTAATATAGCCTAGCCTTTTTTAAATTTCATCGTAGTTATAAAAAGAAAAACAATTCGATATGACAAGACTCTATGAATATGGAACTAGTGGTATAAAGTTCTCCTGCTTTTTTGCAAATGTACATTTTGTATTTTATGGGACTACTAATAAAAGATTTGTATATTTACAATAAGCAGAATAACTTTAACATAAAAGGGGAAAAACTGGAGGTTAGATTAAAAAGCATAAAAAAAAAAATCTTGTATTTCATGGTGCTACTAATGAGCTTCTTATGCTTCCAATAAGCAGAATAATTGCAATAAATAGAGTTAAATCAGATGCAAGACACAACCTCTAGGATAACAACATCCAGATAGGCAGATAAAATAAACTGTAAATCATACATGCAAACTAGTTGCTTTTTGGGTCTGGGCAGAGAGGCAGAGAGACAGAGAGAGAGAGAGAGAGAAAGAGAGAGAGAGAGAGAGAGAGAGAGAGAGAGAGAGAGAGAGAGAGAGAGAGAGAGAGAGAGAGAGAGAGAGATAGAGAGAGAGAGAGAGAAACTACAAGCTAATAGACTGGAATGTGATCATACAACACATTCTCACCCCCGGAATGTCACATCTTGCAGCTTTTATATTTTATATATTTTATATTTTATTGTAGCACCTAACCCCACCCCTACCCTACACATACCCACTTCTGAACAATATAAGTCCCACCCAGTGCAGTCACAGGTATTTATTGCACAGACTGACTATAAGCAGTATAAAAGCATTACAAATAACTTGTGTTGCATTCCTAGTGCTTCTGAAACAATGTCTTTATGCAAAGAAGGCTCCATTGTGAGAGCAGATACAAAGTTCCCAATTTGTAATACAATATTGACTGTTTTGCTCAAGTTGCTCACTGTTGCATCTCCAAGAAACCGTTTTTTTCCATACTGAATGAATCCTCGTTTTTTTAACGAGTCAATGAACACTTTCACAGACAGATGCCATAATTCAGAATGAATCAGCCATTTGAACAAATTGGTTGAATGAATGACTAATGATCGTTCATTAAAACATTAACTGTCATCTACCGGTGGCTTGGTTTTATATTCACAAGCATTACATTTTTACCATCATTTTTAACTTATATTCAAAAATACTTTAAACATTAATCTTATCAAATAGTAATGGTTCTCCACACACCTGACTAGGTGCGTAAGTGACAAAGACGGTCAAGGTCAAAAATTGAAAAACAAAACCAGATCTTGCACACTAACTACGCAAAAAAACTATCAAATTTATTTAAGATTAAACATTAATGTTATAAAATAATTATTTTAATGGACCCAAAGGGTACAAAAGTACACGATTGTGAATGGACTGAGGGGGATACTTGTATTGAAGCAATTGGGCAATTGGTTTAATTTTGCAGACCTGAAATGGTCTTAGATGAAATGGACTGTCTGCACTGTCAATTTACATTTTTAATTTGACATGTTGTCTTGCTTGTCATTCTGTCACCTGACCTGCTGCAGAGACAAACAGAGCAGTGGCCCCTAAGCATCACTCATCTGTTTGCCAACGACTGCTCAAAACACCAAGGGGAGCATTAAACTCAAATCTGTTTAATGTTTCTTAATAGTTCTGGCTCTTATTTACTGCCATTTTCTTTCGTTT
The DNA here is from genome assembly GCF_018831695.1 of Puntigrus tetrazona. NCBI lineage: Eukaryota > Metazoa > Chordata > Actinopteri > Cypriniformes > Cyprinidae > Puntigrus > Puntigrus tetrazona. Next base: position 29,576,857 of record NC_056703.1, on the reverse strand, counting down.
TCATGTGTGCACTGCAGCAATTGTAATTGCAATGGCAATTGAGACGATTTAAACAAATTTAAACTCATTCAGGTGCTGCACGTTAGAGCTATCATTTTATAAAAGGATCATTATTTTATATATATATATATATATATATATATATATATATATATATATATATATATATATATATATATATATATATATATATATATTTTTTATCCTCATCCATTTTTAGGGGTATCTACCTTAAGGCTTATCAGTATCCTTTCAAGAGAAGTCTGGGAAGCTGTTTTGAGAATGAAAGACCAAGTCCTATTTATTTGAATGGGGAAATCCTTAAAGGTAGGGTTAGTGATTATAGAGATACAAGCAATAGCAAGCTGACTTTGAAAGTTCCCACCCACTCTACAAATTACTCTCCAAAGACACACCTTCTCTAAAACAGATGAACTCGCACAGGCAGATCAAAAAGCTAACTTGCAACGTGATGACAGATGGCACTGGTGGAGGGTTGACTTTGCTATTAGATTAGTCTCCTTCACTGGTAAGAAAACATTACAGGAAAAACCGCATGGTATAATAATAACACCTTCCATTCTCGCTTGGTCTGCAATAGCTATACTGATACTGATGACATTTATTTATTTAGCATAACAAAAAATGTTTTTGAACCAAATCACCTACACAGTCATTGAGTAGTGTTCTCTAACCTAAAGTGTTACCTAAACTTTGTTGAATTTGGATCCTACTTTATATTAGTTGACCTTAACTACTTAGATTTAAACTAATCATTGAATACAATGCACTTGCGTACAGGTTTTTACATTGTACTTATGTTTTTAAAATCTGTAACTAATTTTTGTAATTAAATTTTTAATTACACTGTTGACCCATCCCTTACATCTTAACCAAAACTTAAACCTACACAAACATGTCTCTATAGCTCTCCTCAATAGCAGCAAATGTGTTTTGCAGTACAATATAACCACAGTAAGTACACTCTCAAAAGTATTCGCTCACTCATCCAAATAATCGGAATCAGGTGTTCCAATCACTTCCATGGCCATAGTTGTATTAAATCAAGCACCTAGGCATACAGACTGTACAAACATTTGTGAAAGAATGGGTCTCAGGAGCTCAGTGAATTCCAGCGTGGAACTGTGATAGGATGCCAACTGTGCAACAAATCCAGAGTTTCATGGAATGGGTGTCCATGGCCAAGCAAGCTGCATCTAAGCCATACATCACCAAGTGCAATGCAAAGCGTCGGATGCCGTGGTGTAAAGCACGCCGCCACTGGATTCTAGACTAATCGTGCTTCTCCATCTGGCAATCTGATGGACGAGTCTGGGTTTGGCGGTTGCCAGGAGAATGGTATTTGTCTGGCTGCATTGTGCCAAGAATAAAGTTTGGTGCAGGGAGGATTATGGCGTGGGGTTGTTTTTGAGGAGCTGGGCTTGGCCCCTTAGTTCTAGTAAAAGGATCTCTGAATGCTTCAGCATAACAAGACATTTTGGACAATTCCATGCTCCCAACTTTGTGGGAACAGTTTGGAGCTGGCCCCTTACTCTTCCAACATGACTGAGCCCCAGCGCACAAAGCAAGGTCCATAAAGACACCGCATGACAGAGTCCGGTGTGGATGAACTTGACTGGCCTGCACAGAATCCTGACCTCAACCCGATAGAACACCTTTGGGATGAATTACAGCAGAGACTAAGAGCCAGGCCTTTTCGTCCAACATCAGTGTTGCGCTTCTGGAAGAATGGTCAAAAATTCCCATAAACACACTCCTAAACCTTGTGGACAGCCTTCCCAGGTGCAATTTTCTGCACAGGATCATGATTAATGTAGTTTAGCCACCATTTTTTTATAATGTGAAATCATACAAATATATGGATTCAACAAAAGTATAAACCATCCTTCATAGGTCACAACCAACCTTCTTAATTTTTGTTGTCTCAAACAATTCTCATTTCCAAAAATAAGGCTAGATATCAGTAGCAGCAGCAGTTGTATTTGTCGTCTTTTATCATGAAAACCATAGTTAGTTAATAATAAATCAGTCAAAAGTCAATAATAAATAAAAAATGCAGATTTGCCAGCAGTAATTGTTTGACATTGCATTTGTCCATGTCTCTGCTGGCTAGGCTGTAGGTCAGTCCACAGAACACAAAAATCATGCAAAAAATATAGATTCAACATACAGATGCAGGATTTTTTTTAATAGGTATTCAACTATGTCCAGCAACTGTAATTCTGGCCATTTAGTTATATCCTTGACCCACAACCCTGACAGTGAGTACAGGTCAGGAAACCTCACCCCACTGCTAAACTAATAAGTTTGCTTATTAGTGTAAGACAGCCTGTCTTCTGCTGACAAACCATTAAAATCATTGGAGAATGTGGCCACATTTTGTAAATATTTTTTGCTCTCACATCTGCTGCTGCAGAGATGGATTTCTCTGAATCTTTGATCGTTATATTTCAGCATTTCATTTCTTTCCTCTCTTTTATAGTGAAACTTAATGGCGGCATCAATAACCATGTGAAAACATGTAATGATAATAAAAACAATACAAGCACATTTAAATAACTAGAAGAACAGCGCAAAAAGCAGCAATGACTCACAATAATAGCCGAGATCATTAGAAGGGAAATATCTGACGCTGATGTCATTATTCATGCTGGATCTCCCAAAAGCAGGCTGCCAACTATAAGCACAATAAATGAACGTCAGTCTAGAGAAGTGCTAATGACTTCACAGAGCAGCCATGCAAAAGAAAGAGAACTTCAGTCTCAACTGGGTTCAGTTTTAGTGCTAAAACCTTTTATTGTTCATCTCATCTTCACAAAACAGTTTAGCATGTTGTTAACACAGCACTCCTTTGCAGATTTTCTAATTCACTGGCGAAGAGAAGGCTTTTTCCATTTCCTAAAATAACTGAGTGCAAGCATAAAACGAAAGGGAAAACAATGGCAAATGAAAGAATCTGGATGAAGTTTACATACATTTTAATCACCACAAAGACACCGATACCTATAATATCTCTGCACTAAAATGGACTAAAATCTAAAATCCTTTTTCCTTTGTGTTTGTATGAGTGGATAGTGGGTTTTGGCTTGGCTGGTTAGTTTAAGTACTTCTTCATCAGACACGGGGGCGTTTCGAGAGAGGAACATTTGTTGGCTTAAGTGTGAGAGGTCAAGAGAAATGGTGCGTATACCTGTGACATTGCTCCCTATAGACCAGGTCCATCAGTGACTAGAAGAAGGATAATGCAACAAACCTGAACATTTGTAGTGACAGGTATGATTCAGCGTGAAATAAGCTCAGATATCATAATCTCAGGAAAAAAAGTAATTGTAATTGTTAATACAACTAGATTTATAAATCTCATGCTAATGCTGTCAGTTCGTTCATATTGAATGTTTCAGTGTTTAACGTGTGCAAGAAGTGTGCAAATACCTATATGCGTACTAATGAGAAAATGATAACGAGAGAAACTAAAACAAACACTTAACTATGCACCTATATGTAACAACACAAAACTTGACTATCTTTCACATCTTCAATTTGTTAGATCACTGACTCAGACCTGATGCGACTTGTTGATGTTGCAAAGCCACAAAAAAAACAAAATAAATAAATAAAAATGACTCAATAAAACTGTTGTGATCTGATCGAATGATGACAAACTGCTGACAAAAACAGGTGTATTTTTCATAATTCCTGTGGAAATCAATTCTGGCGAGTTTTTAATAAAGTTGCAAGCATGATCGAAATAAATGGCATAAAGTGTGTCTGAATGAAAGAATAAAATCTGTTACACTGACATTTCTTTTGACGTAGACATATGCTTTCCCTTTACATTGTCTCACAGTATTTAAAAAAATGCTGTATACAGTATTTAATACATTTTGCGATATCTCATTACCAATTATCTCATTACCTCAAACTCATTTCTCGTCCCTCAGTTATATTGTGTTTGTGGTAAGATATTTACAGGGTCTATGGAGTGAATGCTATGGAGGCAACGTGAAGCTTTATCTTTAATTCTTGTAAACAGAATGTTTTATTATTCTATGAAGCGCTTTTCTAGGCTGATGATCACTTCTGATGTTATTTCTCTCTATGGTGTTTGCTCCTCGTTCATTATACTTTGCAAATAGCTATGCCGTGTGTTTTCATTATATTCTCCTTATATTTATCAGTTTTATAGTGGTCATGTTTGCATGTAAATCTGTCATAACAATCAACTGATGCAGAAAAATTAAAGCTTGCACTTTATTTTGATAGTCCGCTTTCATTCTTCTAACTACAAGCAACTTTGGAGCTGCATGTCAGCTTATTTTCATTCATTTGCAACTACATGTCTACTAACTCTCAGATCAGGGTGATTTTATGGTTTAGTTTCTCATAGTATGTTGTGGACCCATCAAAATAAAGTAATACTCTAATAGCTGCTAGGTGACATGTAGTTGCTTACTTACTGTTGGTAGAATGTCTAAAGTGGACTATCAAAATAAAATGTTAACAAATTAAAAATACATAAAACAAAATGTTCATGTACAAAATCTGGAGAAATGTAGCATTCCATCATTTGCTCACCAGTGCAGTGAATGGGTACTGTCAAATTGAGAGTCCAAACAGCTGATAAAAACATTAGAAATTGCCAATTTTCCATCCAAAGTTGTGCATTTAGCTCATGGAAAAAATTGGAATATCGCGTATTTGCGAATAAACACTGTTTCCATCCAACGATTTAAAGAGAACAAAATCGTCACTTCATGATATACGGTCACTATATATCATTAAGAAAAGTAGGTGAAGACACTAAATATGGTAATTTTCATATATAGTAATTTACACAGTAAATGTGGTCATTGTTTTGGAGGTGGATGCCTGCTGTAGTCATAAAATAAATTTTTGCTAAAGTATTTTGAAGACAGACTTTGCTCAGGGATTTCAAAAAGACCATTATATTTCAAATGCTATGGAACGAGATGTTTAGTTAGGATTTGCCTTCCAATTTGTAAATTGTATAAATTCATACAAGCTCACTCGTATGATTTTTAAACCCCAGTGATGGGTAGGTTCAGGGGAGGGCTTAGGTGTGCATCATTCATTGGAAACTCATAAAATACATATGGTTTAGCAAAAGTCTTATGAATTTGTATGAGTGAGGTCATACAAATTCGTACGAATTAGCCACCTCATAAAATATGTATGAACTGCCATGGGACCAGGCTGAAAATTCGGTGACTCCACCAATCTTTTCAGATGCGATATTTTAAATGTGCGTAAAAGCAGACAGATGGAAACATAGCTAATAATTCACACGTAATCCACACCAGTCCAGCCCATTAATTAACATCTCGCGAAGAGAAAAGCTACGTGTCGGCTATAAACAAATCAAGATCTTTTGAATTTCAAACCATTGCCTCTGGCTAAAATATGAGAATTACGAGTATATAATCAATCTAAAATATGACTTCTGAAGATCAATATAGTATAGAATTGTATGGTAGTTAACTTTTTATGGGGAAGTAAATTACATCAAAGCCAGAATATTTCTTCACCTTTCTCATCCAGTCCTCAAGTGCTCTGTCCTGTTCATTACATCATACTGCAACATTAACGCTAATACATTTGCAATTTATTAACACTTCACTCATAAAATCCTGGATCCACAGTGTACGGCGCATTAATAACACATTACATCTCAGCTGGCGTGTGACCAACCGGAGGAGGATTTGTGCTGCCCCTGCGCTAAAGCGATCGCTTCATTGTCTCCTGCAGCTCGTTAGGGCCATACCGAGCATTATTAAAGAGATTTGCAGCCTGCGTTTTAAATAGTGAAGGCTCATTTTTACAATATTTAATGATGTATCAGGAGACCAGAGAACCATTACTCCACTGTAAGTGTGTGTGAGCCCAGAGGAATCACCCAGATGCTCCTCAAATGTGTTTTTATATGGCGATAACCAACATTGAGTCTAACGACTTTATTCTGATAAATCACTCAGATCTGAAGCACCTTTCCACACTGAAATTGTGCTTTAGATTTGACGGTGAATTTTGCACAACCTTTTCTTCTTCCGAACAAATGAAAATATTTGCTTTATCATGATAATTTCTGCAATATTTTTCAAGTTCACCTCTCTTCGTACTGCCTCGCTCCACATGAAAGCTTCACATGGACAAAAAGAGTTGAGAAAAGCAGGAGAGTGCATATTGTACGGCTGCTTTTGTGTAGAAATCATGTGTTCCTGTGTTAGAAGAAGGGCAACATTGACACAGACCTTTGAATGAACGTGAATAAGGTTCCTCTTCTGAAAGCTTCCTTTAATGGCTCTCTTTCTATACCACAACATAACAAGGGATAAAACATGGCTCTGCCATCACTGGAGAAATGCAAGATTTGAGGACCATGTTCTCAAGAAAATTACCTTTCCTTCATGAAAGAAGGATGATTTCAAGACTCTGTGCCTCTTGCTGGGAATGTGCTGCCCATCTCTGTGTGCTTTATCATACAAAAAAAAAACCCATCACTGTAGTTCAACACAGAATAGTACAAACTGCAACACTTCATCATTATGTAAATTATACAATAAAGGACATTAATATAAAATGCACTTTTTAAAAGTTCATGGAAGTAATTTTTTTTCTCATATTGTGCTTGGAGCAAGCCATAGTTGTATTTTCTTGACCTTCTTTGTAGTTATGTTTATGGTTTTCGATATCTTGTCTCAATGACTCATATGCACCGAAACATGTTAAGTAGAGTATCACTGGACCCACAGCCTTTTACATGAGCAAAGTTTATTTTAAGGTCATCACAAAGTATATATACCTGCCTTAACAATGCACAATGGTCAGGTCAGCTGCAAAGTATAATTTAGCAAGTAGGGCCATCCGTGACCCTTTAGAAAAGACCGGTTGTGAAGCACCGCCTTATGCTGGCCAATAAACCATGAAAGGCTGATTAATTAAACTCTATTAAACTCAGTAATAGATGCAGATCTGTCTTCAGGTCTTGACAGTGGGATGCTCAGGGAAGCGCGGCGTGTGAAGCACCATTGACAAGCCCCAACCTCTCCGCTAATTTTACTAATTTATCCTCATTCTTTAAATGCAGCCGTGAGGCAGCAAAGCCTTTGGATCTCTCCACTAAAGGGCTGGGGTTAGAATAGCGGGTCTCCATTAAAGCATTTTACATATCCACTGATCCTTAATTTGATCTCCGCCTTGAGGCTGAACTCTGCGCTCGGCCTCTCGCTAGTGTTACGCTTGTAATTGACAGGCAGATAATGAGAGAGTTTGGCCCGTGGGAGAGCGCTGAATGTTTTACGCTGATTTGTGCTTTATCTGATGAGTTTTGCCTCATGTCATTCAGCAACTCTTGTTCTTATAGCTGCAAATCCCAGCGACTGCACAGCTCTGGAAGGCGGTGGCGATGCTGCGGGTTTTAAAACTCATGCGACGTTTCGCTTCTCATCGAATTCGCTGTTTGTATTTTAAAGTTTGAGCAGATGAGATACGAGTGGGGCTTATTTAGAGATGGGTGATAAATCGTGATAATGTCACACTCAGGATGAGGCAAAATCTGTGATAAGTCCATGCGTATCTTTCTGTGATCAGCAGTAAATCTCCATCTGAAGGCCAGAGGGCGCTCTCACGTGGAAACTCCAAATACACGCGGCAGAAGAAAACCCAAGAAATTAATAAGCAGAAGATTTAACTGGAGCTGTGTCCGAAATCGCTCACTCATTCACTAGTCCAGTAGAGTACCATGAAATAAGTTGCATTCTGTGTAAGAAGCCACATCATATTTTTTTTAAAAACCTTGGACTTGGACTCACGTTATGATGTGAGTTTGTATTAAAAATACGTTATTAATCATAGTTCCCCGAGAAGCTATGCAAACAGGTGTCAATATCAATGTAAAATACCTATGATATTGTTTTGTGTAGCTTAAAAGTGAACTGTGTAGTAATCAAAATGATAACAGAACCAGTATTACCGACGAGATGCTCATGACTATCGCATGTGATTTATCGCCCAATCCTAGGCTTATTTGTTAATCAAAATAAAGCTGAAATCAAAATGACATGAGCTCTGCATGTTTCAGAATAAAGGGCGGCATTGTGTTCAACTTCACATGAACGGCTCACGATACAGTTTTTCAGCATCTCAGTTGTTGGTCAGTGATTTGCGAGGTGTGCATTCTGACTGTCGAAAGCTTGTATGTCCATGTATGTCAGTGCATTTGATTCCCATATGTACAGCTGAACACCAGTTCTCTCACTCTCAGTTATTGCTACTAGTGACTGTTTATAGGTATATGTATGCAAAGCAGAGAGATGTTTGAGACACACTCTTATGAAGATAGGGCAGGAATATGCAGCTCATTTGCATTTAAAGTGATACACACCAAAAATGACACTTCCAGCTGTTGTAATAGTTGATCTGTGGGGTATTTTGAGCTGACACCTAAGACCGATATTACATCTTTTAAAAAATGGGCCAAATAGGTGAAGAAAAAGCCCTCAAAATGCAGATAACCTAGATATGAGTGCTGAAGGTGACTGGAACAAGTAACAGTTAAAATTTTGCTTTGTTCTTCACACAGAGCATTATATGAGTTCAGAGGACATGTAATACAGGCATTTGGCATTAGATGCGTGTAGCTATTAGTGTCACCTACTCAACTGGTTTGTGTTTTTGCATTCATAGATGTGTCTGGAACATCCAGCACATGTATCGCTGTACACTCACAGCGTGAAGCAGCAAACAGACCATTAATGTAGAGGAACAAACGATCGCAGATGGTCCCTCAACGAGCCCCTCCAGACTCTCAGCGCAGCATCTGTTGACTCCTCACAGAGAATGACTAAAGCGTCCGCAACTTCTTTCTGATCTCACACTCTGACTGCAACCGCTTTCACTTCAATGGGGAAATTAAGAGTTATTTTATTTTATTTTTTCCCTTTTTATAAAAATTAAAGACCTGTTAGTGTTTAATGCTATTTGACATTTAGAAGAAATTGGATGACATCAATACACGTTAAATTTCTTTACATTTCTAACTTTACATCTTGTGTTATATTAGCCTGGCATTAAAGCTTGAAAATGTAGAGCTTGAAAATGCCGCTGAAGGAATATTGGTCTCATCTTTATGTTTTTCTGTACTTTTATGTATACATATATATTTTTCATAATAGGAAGGTCATGGAAATACAATAATGAAATTCTTTTTTTTTGTTTTAAAGTTGGAGCAAACTGAAACGCATAAATAATAATTGCTATGGCTTCCATATCCATATTTTCTTACATCCCAAGATACTTTGTGCTAATTATGTGAGTACATTCAGTCACACTGTGAACAATCCGAGACTGTGAAAGAGCTTAAAAGGCTTCCACTGAGAAATAATAAGCATTTAAGAAAACCCATCAATACCTGATATAACAAAATGCATGATATACATGGGATTTGTGTAGAATGAGGTTACATTATTCACCTCGCTGCTTGAGCACTGAAGGTCAGAAGAAAACTTCTACTCACAAATACATTCACAGCAGCATCTTCACCTGTTTTACTGCATGCTATTCATGGGCAAAACCAAAAAAAAAAGTACATTATTTCAGAACATTAAAAACACAAATCAAACAAATTTCTGTCATTTACTGTAACAACAAATCATTCAGATCTTGCAGTGTTTGGTGAAGGACAAAAAGCAAAGACACTCTAATGAAATATCACTCTATATCACATTACTTCTTAATGTACTTGCATTTCTACAGCAAATTTAGTTATTAAACAACACTCATGCACTCATGAGCTAAATAGGATTTTCATTAACATTCAGAGTGAGCTTGAAATATATTAATGTCAATAAATGGCAAACTAAATATAGCAATACGATAATGTATGCGACAACGTCCTATATGTTTAATTTTATTCATTGTGCCAACTGCAGTTTTTACGTACATTTATGTACAAATTTCCACCAACAAGAATTGGTATTTTTTTGTGCATAGGAGACAACCGAGGATCACTAATTACATACGTGCATCGTCATTTCAGTATGTTTTCAGTGCGAGCAAAACAAATAAAAAAAATGCGACAAATATTGACGCATTTAAAACGCAATCGAAAATTCTTAAGCCGCAAATAAGTGAAATTTGTCCCCCTGAGATCCTGGTAGAGCTAGCCGTATATCTGCATTTCTCACTACATTTCTAAACAGCTATCACACATCAGCAGTTAATGATGACACTTCACACATGTTCCCTAACCCGACATGACAGCGATCTAGTTAAGGGCAGAAGGCTGTCAGAATGTTGCGCAGAGACGTCACTTCTATATTTATTAGCTGGAAGAAAGCCGTTCAGGTCGGTCGTTGTACGACACACACGTTTACTCAGCCGTTACAGTCACAGGCGCTTATGAATCATCTGATACATTAATTAGCTTAGGTCACTCACTTCTCCTCAACAGCTGTCAAAAAAGGTTCCTTTTAGTGACTGCATTAAGACTATTTAAAATATAGATTTTTTTAAGGTGAAATAAATCCTCTATTTGGAGAAGGAATGGAATGAAATCTTAATGAAACAACACACACACACACACACACACACACACACACACACACACACACACACACATATATATATATATATATATATATATATATATATATATATATATATATACACACACACACACACACAAATATTAAGCACTTTGCTTAAAATAAAATAAAAAAACTAGGTATAAATGCATGGAATAGCAACAGTTTTCAAATATGATACAGCAGGCTATAGTGCTAGCATAGTACACGCGTACAAAAGCGAAGTATACTTGGGGCTTAATTCTTTGAATATGAGGTATGAGCAATAATAATAGGACTATGCAGGCAGAGCAACTGCAATGAAATCAAAGTTTGAAAGTACAGAAGCTCTTCAGTGCTTGAGCAGTCAGGGCAGATGAGAGCTTGTCTCTTAAGAGTTTCACTCTGAAAGACGGCCTGTTGTTGAAGGGAGAGCAATTATCCGGACTGTTTCAAAAAAAAAGCTCATTGCAATCTCCTTTTTCCCCTGAAAACCTTCTTGCCTTTACTCTTCTCAATCCGAGGTATCTTCTCCTGTGTGCTTTCAGATGAGCACAGGAGGACAAGGCCGTAGCGTGGAAACAGACGGATCATACACTACCGCAGCGTTTTGAGCTTATATAAACTTCCCACACAATCTCTTCAACAAACAGCTCCTGGAAACAAATTTTCACAATTACAGCAGCCCTCAAATGAGGGAATTCGTACAGTGCCGGTGTAAAAGTTTTGGATCGGTCATTCGTGCTGGTTATGGCGCGCGTCGCTATGCCTGAGGCTATGCCTGGGAAATCGGCATGACATGACAACAGTTTACGCCCATATCATTACATTTAATAGATCTTCCTAGGGGTGCACGGCCTGTATTGTCTGTGACAATATCGTAAATGCAGTTTTAATGTGCAAGCTGCCATTCACTTTGCAAAAAGCAACCAAAAACACATCTTTATGGTGCACGCTTTCACTTCATGATGTAGAATGGAGTTAGTATAGAGCTGCTTCATGTTTTATGAAGGTTTATTTACGTTCAGACCTTTTAAAGACCAAGTAAAGGAAATTTAAAGGATAATTTGTACGGAACACAAAGTGTTCATTTTAAATGTAAATGCCTTTTATAAGTAAAGCTTCAATGTAAAAAAACATTACTTTTTAATTTTACAAAAAAAGCTAATGTTTTAAATAGCTCTGCTATCAAACAATATAGAACTAACTTACCAACTTCTAATTATATTGCAAAAAATACATTTTTTCTCAGTATTTCACTCAGTGATGATTCAGTCATGTCATGTGATTCAGAGTGATTCAGTTTGTTCCCAAATCAATCAGCTGCTTGAACAATCCTATGCTTGACTTCAGGAAAAAAAAAGAAAAAGATAAGAAGCATAGTGGAAACCACAAAAATATTATGCAAAACTTTCAACTGTCCATAACAGAAATAAACCAGTCAAGATAAGTAAAACACATCATCTATAATTATCAGAGCACAACAAAACAAATAGAAGTATAGGAAAGAATAAAGATGGAGAAAGGTAAAGAAGTGGGAATCTCATGCTTTGTCAACCTCCTGCTGTGCTCAAGTGGCATGACTGTGAAATTGCGCGCCATAGTTTAGCCACGCATGCTGCAATGGAAATGAGGCTCAACGGCAAGTCCTCGCATCGAGTTTGCAATTTTTTAAACATTTTAGTGGCCTACCGTGGTTCCTGTCTATCTAATTGAAACTCAGTCGCACTGTATACTGAGCACAATCAAGCATTATAAAATGTGACAGATTTCAGTGAAAAAACTGAAATATAATATTTTAATACTTAAAATGAGTGTGACTATTAGCTCATTCTTCAATGTCTTGCACATGAGTGCTACATGAGAGAAACAGCGTAGCAGAGAAGGTAAACGTGTTGCAAGACCTTGCGAAAAAAAAGTGTTTCTTTCATTCGAGAAGAGTTTAAAGAGAAACTTATCAAGCTATCTTGTTAAGCGAATTAAACTGACGATATGTTCGTAGCAGATAATAACACGTGTTACGTTTGGAAGAAAATCAATCGTTATGCAAGACGGGACAGCTTGTGTTTACTAAGCATTTGCACCTGAAGATACCACTAGAATATGATATGAAAAATACAGATGAACTGTAGTTGGTTGGAATGATCTTGTTCAAGTGTTGCACATCAACCTTTAACAGGCTGAACCCAGAGAGATGCTCTGCAGGCACTTACATAACATCTACGGGAATCAATTACAGCCTCGGTAGATGAGGACAGGCCAGGGAGTCAAGCTCAGCAGGACGTCCTGCGGGGGAATGAGTAATGAGATGGGCCAGTATACCCGGCCTGGGTCTGGTCCTGCACAGACAGTTTCTCAGCTTCCTTCTGTCAGTCCTGGAGCTGTTATATGGATGCATGGTCACTCTTTCTGAAAGCTAGTTCTGCCTCATCTTTTCCACTGGATAACCAATCAATCATATATATATATATATATATATATATATATATATATATATATATATATATATATATATATATATATATATATATATATCAATTAATGGCTAAAATTTCAATAAAACAAATAAAGCAACATATAAATTACATAGCTCCCCAAAATGTTACAGACTGGAAAAACTAAAGGTGCCTTAAATATCCTTGAGTGCTCATGGAACTTCGAAATGAATTTTAAGTGCCTTAAAGGAACCGTTTTAGTATTTGCAATTCATGCGGGAACTTATGGGATCCTTGAAGCACATTGTTTCCAGATCTGAAGTTCTGGAGTCACCCTTTCATTACACTGAGACCTTAAAGTGCTCTGGGGGTTTCTGGAGGAAATCAAATTTTAACAAATGGGTTATTGTAAGATAAGGTAAAACTGAAGGGGTTCGTGGAAGATCTGAATTGTAAAAGCATCTGCAGGAACCGAGAGATTCATGTGACAAAAATGAAATAGGACAGATTATTATTATTTACTTTTTCAGAATTACTACTTCTGTGGCACTTGGAAAGTGAAAAACAAACAAACAAACAAACAAAACATGGGCGTGATTAGAACAGAGCAAATGGTCTCAAAGGAAGAACCTTTTTACAAATAAATCATGACTGCACAACAGCAAAATTAGGTGGAGATATGACGCGCCAAAATCGAAAGAAGGACTGGTGATTTTAAAAAGTTGTCTAACAAAAAGTTGAGTAAATTCTCCAAAATAAACATAGTCAGATTTACTATTTGTACCCACATTATTGGTATGTTTTTATATTTGAATGCTTGTTTCATAGCATTTCCATGACTGCTAATTTGATAGCCTTTCAAGTTCATTAGTTCATTACTATCTAATGACCTTCGTGGGACGAAATGCAGACTGCTAAATCAATCACACACTTTGATTTAAAGTCAGCTTTGCTCATTATGTTCACTTTTAGCCATTGCAACTCATGAACGAGCCCATTTGTCATTGAAGTACGTTACCCATCCATGTTATATTTATATAATATATTTATCCGATTTTTTATTTTTAATTGTTTGTATCCTTATCTCTCCTCAGAATGTATACAGACTTGTGTTCTCTTACAATTTAGTGTATTTATTTATTTTTATTTACTTTGAAATAGCTGAAATAGCGTTTGCCTAATGTTATGCATTATCCAACACTATATATAAATCCAGTGTTGCGCTAAACTAAACAAGTCATAGTTTTTCATTAATGTGTTCTTTTTTATTCAGCAGTTAATGAAGATGTGTGTTCTGTCCGTTTAATGAATATGGGTCTGTAGTGGACCGCTGGAACTGCTGGCTGACAATAAAGTGATCTCTCTGGACTTAACCCATCTTTTAAAAGGTGTGCGAACAAGAGAAAAATTGAGGAGAAACATCACAAACCCCTCTAAAACATTCATTTACTTATACCCCTTTTATTTTCTTCTGCAAAATCTAAGCATTGTCCTACCCAATTATATATTCCTAATGAAGTCTGAGTTTTCTTTAGGCATGCTTTTTTTTTATAACCTATTACAAAAAGTGAAGAAAAGTGAATTCTAGATTACTTACATGTAAAGTAAAACATAAAAATAATAATAATAATAATTTTGATTATTCAAGCTCACAGCTCAAAATCCACTCTAGAATATTTATTTGAATACAATTTCTTTAAAATTGCGTTCATTTCTGCACTCCATTTACCACAGTGAAACCAAAATACCACAATGTGCACTTTTATTTTTATTTTATTTAAGCACTTTTATTTCCAGGTTAACATAGACCAAACGAATATACAACAATATACAAGTATCAGGGCAGAAAAGCTTGGTTTGACAGACTTGGGGGGGAATTTAAACAGTGATACTGCTGTAACCACACTTTAGGTTCACAGTTCACAAATTGCTCAACAGCAAATAAAAAGACAACAACTCTGAGATAGCGGATAAGGATTCCTTCTGAGCTGTGTCTCTCCGGTGCTTCATATCCGTTGCTCGCTTTGTCACAGGAAAGTTGCACAGTCGCTAATTACAATCAACTGCGATGAATCTGAGCACAACTTAGTCGAGAAAGAGAGAGAGAGAGAGAGAGAGAGAGAGAGAGAGAGAGAGAGAAAGACAGAGAAAGAGAGAGGAGAAAAACAAAAAAAGCATCTGAAAAGAGGACCTTGGAGTACTGAGTAACAGTCCTGTTTTGTTTCTGCGTAGCCAAGGTAAGGTATGCTTTAAATGTTATTTTTGTTTCAGAAGTGGTTTGGTAGCTCCATTCTTTTTTTCTTGATTCACTGACTCCAGCTTCAGTCAACTTCATGCAAAGCTCTCCCAAGTGTTTGAATCAGCTTTGCTTCTTCCTTCCTGTCAACTTTGCATTTAATATGCTTTGATACAGCACTCCTTTCAGCAATGACTTTCTGGGCCATTACCAACCCAGCAGTCTTCTACATTATTTTCAAGAGATACCCGGAATTTATACTGTAGAGATTGACATTTAATGAAACTCAAATCTAAATATTTTGAGCTACTGGAGTTTTGACTTTTATAAGCTCTAACCATAAAAAAAAAGATTAATTAAAATAACTTTTTCAACCATTAATTAGTGCACCAATATAACCCCAAAAAATGTCTGTAAAGTTTATCATTTTTAAGATACTCTGAATAAAACCATTTGCCATTAATACATTTCAATATTTTTTATTACATTTCATGTACATTTTCAACAAACTACACATAATCTTAACTCAATTATGATAATGGAGACCCATTTGGTGAGAGCAGCACTGTAGATTTTCCTCATAGTGAGGAGTGACTTGCTGAAGTACTGAAAAAGAACGGGAATTAGGAAATGGTGCCTCAAAGCACCCAAGGTGGTTCCTGATCTTTCTTAATAAAAATGTTCTTCCAGGAACGGTTAAAGCTCCTCAGAGAACCACCCCTTTTGAAAGGGTACCTAGAGGTTCCACAGAGGATTCCACCAGTGTGGCAACGTGAAGAACCTCAAAAAGTGCCTCCAGGGACCTTTTATTTTTTATTCTAGCACCGCATTATTCACAGCCAATATTCCAGGACTGTTCGTTTTTTGAAAGATATAATATTCCTGTGATTACGCCCCCCACCCCTCCATAACAGGGTATCGAACTTGATGAAGTCCATATGTATGTAAATATAATAGACCTCATTCACGAAACATGAGCTGAGAGAAGTTTTGTGCGAATCGATTGTAAAGCCTTTATGATGCACAGTTTCAGATTCATGAAAGTGTTTGTGTTTTAAAAAGTAAATGATGCATTTCCACATTTCAAACATTTAGTCAAACTGATGACATTTTGATACCACTGTGATTGTACGTTTGGTATAGTAAACTGGTATATTAAAAATCTGCTAAATTGGAACAACTATATGTGCAAAAGCAGTGCTGAAGGCATACTTAAGCATATTCGATTGGGAGGAACTACTGAATGGAAACTTTAAATATATTGCATATAAAGGCTGACATTATTCAAAGATGAAACTATCCTCCTCAAAAGTGACATTAAACACATTTAATAATGTGCTTAATAATAAGAAATTCGCTACTACATGTGGCACTCCAAATAATGTTTCATCATAATTTTTATGTCAGTAAGTCTTGAGCAAATGTAAATATGTTCAAGCATTTGATCTGTACTCAGTAAGAAATAAATGTATTTCAAATATTCAACTTTTTTTATTAGAGATTTAAATCACAATATCAAATAACCAGTTAAATTACATTTCATTGATAAACAAACATGATTTTAAACAGACGATTTTGTTTTTTATTATTATGAAATATTGAGCACCAGTAGCATTTGGCTGCAACTTCACCGTGTCCTTGAATAACTATTTTTTATGATAATATACTGAATTCACAGTTGTAATACATGGATGTATTTTTTTACAAATTATAAATGATTTACAATTTCTGAATAGTTGGAATTCATTAACAATTTACTTTCAGTTAAATTTGAGGTTTATGATCCATTTGTTAGGAGGAGGGTTTTGAAAGAGTGCATTATACATTTCTACTCTGAATTTACTCACTTATATTTTGGAATGAGTCTCAATGAATGTCTGGTAAAGACACTGACATCTCTGTTGCCTCTGAAATATGACATGCTTTGAAACCATTACACTGAGGTGTAGGTTTTAATTCTGAACATTTCAAATCAAAAATGGCTTGTAGATTTCACAAATAATTACAAAATATGGCAAATGACACATTTGGTTAAAGCGTCCCTATTATTGCGAAAAGTTCATATTTTGGTTTTGGGGGTTCCCAACAACAGACTGACATGCATGCAAGGTCTAAATACTTTCATTGTCTCATGCATGCATTTTACTGTACTTTACCGTAAGTTTTCTAAACCCCTCCCTTGCATGAAGCTAAATTGCAGTGATTGGTCAACTTGGTCTCATTTTCATTTGATCATGCCTGCATTGCCTGATAAAGCACTGTATGTGAGTACAGCATTACTGTAGAAACGGCTATTTTTTACCGCTCCTGAAGTGGCACCTATGGCCAAAGGATGAATTAGAATTTTTATTCACCGATGTTTTAAAAACTCTTTCTTTTATACAAGGTGCACTTTCAAAACTTTGCAGGATGTTTTCATTCACAGCTGCGCCACACACTGCATGAAAGGTCGTTTTCAAAAACCCATAATAAGGGTAATTTAAATAATAACTTTGTACACGGCGCAAAACCCTGCGTGATCATAAATGGACCGTATGAGTTTGGATTAATGAGGGTTCTGCTATATACAGTGGTCAACATTTGTGGATCAAAACCCTTTATCAAAGTTGTCCAAGAATGCATTTTAGTTTGAGGTTTTAGGACAATTTTGATGAAAGGTTTTGATCCACTTCAAACTGTGTGTCTAATACACCATATGTGCTCACAGAGGGGAAGACGCATTACTCAGGATTAACTGCTTCTGAATGCCTTCAATTTTACATCAAAGGAAGTTTATTTGACGAGCGCCATAATACATGTAAGTGAATTTATAGACATTTATCTGACTGACAGTAGACAGATTTCCACTTAGTTTTCAAAAATGAAATCCCCCCTGCAGGTCATGTTGGTAGTGTTTGAACTCCTGCCCTTCCTCCAGCTTCTCCTCTGTAAAAAAAACAGCTTCTGTTATCAGAACCATCTGTGGATTTGAGGAGTGTGTACAGAAGCAAACATGCCACCATACCGTCTAGCAAGAAGTGAGACCTGCTGCTTTTCACAGGTTTGGGAACTGCTTGGTGAGAGATTGTATTTTGAGGAACAGTGACATGGAAAACCTGCAAGACAAATATCTGTGTGTGTGTGTGTGTGTGTGTGTGTGTGTGTGTGTGTGTGTGTGAACCATTTCCCAGAACACAATATATCAATACTCTATTGACACATGCATTACAGCACCAAAGGCAACAGCAACACAGAAAGATGGAAGCATTATTGATTGGGATAATGGGCGGCGAAAATCATGCAGTGGATATTTTTCAGTTCACGCTTTAATGACTGTAATGTCACGAACAACAACACCAACATCAAGAACAGAAATTCCATATAGCATGAATAAAGAACAATTGCGACTGCGATTTTGAAATTGTGATTTGCATGCATTTGTTTCACACAATTTTCACTCAGAAATTGCCAGGAAATTTAAAATGAAAAACTAACAAAAACAGTTAAGCTAATGCCCTGTCCAGGCAAATTAAAGCAAATAAATGAACTAACAAAATACATACAAATGCATAAAGCATATATCATTCTGTGCAACATGCATTACCATTTAATAGTAACATAATGTATTAACAGTAAAACTGGTGTTTTTTTTTAAATGGTGTAGAATTACTTTCTGTTTTTACTAACTGCTAGTAAATTTCATAATTACAAAGAAAAAAGTAAAATTCAATTAAATATAATTTTTTTAAGTTGCAAGACTGAATTATAAAAATATTTACATTTACAATATTTTATGTATGTATATTTAGATTTTTTTTGAGTACAATTTGACTTGAATGTTTTTTTTTTTTTTCTTTTGTTTCTGTGGTGGGTTTATATCTCTCAGGCCGATCATGAGTTTATACGTGAAAGCTGCTTGTAAGCGATGGGAGAAAATCTAGCTCTTCTGTAATTACAGCTCAATATGAAGCGACAGCAATCTCGCCACAAAATTACTCTCCTAAAAAGCAAGGCAAGATAATGTCTGTGATTTCTGCATATGCCATGGAGCCCTCTTTGCACAGCAAAGACTCTAATTATGACCAATATCTTCTTTCAATGTTTCTCTTTCAATTACAGTACTGTATAAATGAAATTAAAGCTTGTAGTCTGTAATTATATCTAAAAGAATATCCAAAAGCATCGAAATGACAGCAATTAGAGAATGGAAACTCCCACATATGAATGGAAAGTAAAAGATTCAGGGAATATTTCTGGAATAAATGCATTTAGACATTGTATATCCATCAAGTTTCAAATCCGACCTTTAAAGAGCGGCATAATGTGTGTTTTAGCACTGAGTCTTTTGTCAAAAGGTCTTGATGTGACTTGTGCAGGACTGAATTGAATTCACCTGCTTTTTTAAATATCGCCTATACTACCATATGTCTACACACGTCCACTCATTCTTCATTTTTAGCGCTTTTAATTCAATTGTAATTCTGTTCAGTTCGTTATATATTTTAGGGGTGCAGGTTATATTCTGTATTTTACACTATGATTATAAAATTTGTTTTACAAAGATTTTTTAAAAATGACAAATTACCCTTATAAACAGACTATTTATACGTTTTTTTCATTCTGTGGCCTGAAATGGATGAATTTTGATCAGTAAACAACATTTTGCTGAAGGTGTTTTTTGCTGGCACTTTGACTGGTTTAGGACAATAAAACCACCAGTATGTGGCAGCATGTTTTAATAAATGATTTATTTAATGATTCAAAATGACTGATTGAATCACTGGCTCACTTAATTTGTTTAAAAACAGATCCATTTATTTTTTCCTCTTTACCATGACCATGACATTACTGATACATTTTTCTCACATTAGGATACTAATGGATAAACCTGATATATCAAAAGAATGATTTGGAGATTAATTGTCATTTACAAATAAGGTAGGAAATGTGCATACTTTTAAATCGACACCTCCCATGGCCATTCAGTGGCTTCATTTTCTTTATTTTTCTTTGTTCCATTTTATCACATATAACATATCATTTCTGAACTTATAATGTTTTCTTTGTTTGTATGGATTACTAGGTTTGTTACTAACATCTGATTAAATTTTGATTAAAGTCAGCTGCCCCATAAAGTAAATCTTCTGTGGAAATCATATCATAACATGTCCAGTCATTCTTCATGTTTAGCACTTTAAAGGGTTTATGAAATGCATTTTTATTATTTTTTAATGTTATTTAGGGTCCACTCATAATATTAGCAAGATATTATTTATATATGGCAGTGACTCCCTTGCCAGGTTTTGCCTGAACCACTAAACTTGTACATGTACTTAAAGCAGAAGTTTTTTAAGCTCTCTTGATTTTTCTTTTGACTAAAAATCATCTTCTGTATGATATGGTCTACACACAGGATAACACAACAGCGATCTGATGTTTGATAAAGAGAACATTTTAACTCAATGTTTTTATTTCTTCTTTTTTTTTCTACTCTGGCTTCAATGAAAATCAATTTACTGACAACCACTAAAACCGCTGAGGAAGAGCAACGCTTTGTTCAGAGAGAAAAATTTAATCCTAAATCATTTTCTAATATCCAGCAGTAAGAGCTGGTTATTCCGCCATCCGAATCTCTTCAGGCTCCTGTGACACGACTGCTGAAGAGAACACGCAAAAAACCTATCCAGGAAATTAATCTGAAAGTCCTTCCCATGTGTCTTCAGATTAATCAAGTGATTTTATCGCTGGACTGGGCCTTCGTCCTCCAGCCACAAGCCAGCACATTGACACTTCCTTAAGATGATACTGAAGAAATGAATCAGATTGATTGATGTGATCTGAAGAAAATCTCAGATACCTGTGCTTTGTCTTGTGGGATATGATTATTCAACACCATTTGAATTTCAAAAAAAAGAAGCACCATGATCAGATATGTCACTGAAAGTATATTGCCATTGTTAAAAAAAAAAAAAAAGCAATGAAAGTCAACAAGAAACTACAAAGACAAAAAGATGACTTGATGAGGTCAGTCAGAAAAAAAGACAATTATACTATGTGAATACATTAAATAAGAAAATATGGTCTTGGTGTATAACATATTGCCTAATGAAAAAAAGGAAACAACAGCAATAATAAACTGTGCACATCATGCATTTGAAAAGAGTAAACATTGACCTGACACAGGACAACACACAAAATGGGAAAAAGAGTTGGACAAAAAAAAATGTAATTCAGGTGAAAAATCTAAATCAAACAATTATGTGCAGTAAAAGGAGGTAATGAGAGGGAGGGTGGACGCCCTAGTAAAGCACATGATGAACGATTAAAACAAAACACCATGTGCTCACAACACACAGATACAAAACACAACAAACCTATGTCTGACATCTGGCAACTTCTGCATGGTATAAACTCAGAAGCTATCCACTATACAGGGGCGAGAGGGTACGGGCCAGAGAGAACAAGAGGGGAATACAACATTTTTTTTTAACCCTAGAGACATGAAAAATAGGGTGCACCCAACCAAGCATGGGTAGAAACACTGTCAGAGTCGTTCTTGGACATGAGACTACCTTGAGAGGCAGGTCCTTGGTGGCGAGCCATACCAGGAATCTGTTAACAATCAGTTGCTGTTTTGGTTTACCTGTTAGCCCAGGCCAAGGGTGGTTTAGCTCTCTTCCAGGTGCATTGACACTGTCAGACGAAGGCAAAAACAGATAAAGGCCGCAGCTTTGGTTTCCTGTATAGGAAACAAGAAGGGTTAATAACCTTACAGAATACTGGAATGGGAAAATATTTGTGGCAGAAGCTAGAAGGGAGTTATGGGTGTACTCCACCCCAAGCTTGGATTGAGGAATGGCAGGCAGCAGAAAATATGTTCAATTTCTGGTTTGGCTGCTCGGATTGCCCATTGCTCTGGGGATAGAAAGCTTATGACAGCTTTTTAGAGGCCTTAATCAGCCGACAGAACTCCCTGTAAAACCAGGAGACAACCTGGAGACCCTTATCAGAGACCACATACACTAGATGACCATGAATCTGAAACACATGATCAAACCACCACCTGTTGAGGCTCCTTTGCTGAAGGGAAATTTGGAAGGGACATGAAATGGAAAAACAGTCTACTGCTATGTGAGTGGCAATGTTGCCCTTTGATTCTGGGAGGCCAGTGATAAAATCAAGGGCCAAATGTGATCAGGGGCTGGAAGGGATGGGCAAAGGGTGGAGCAGACCAAAAGAAAAGGCGCATTAGAAGTCTTGTTCTAAATGTGCACATCCACAAGCTGACTGACATCTTTGGCCATGGGCGGCTACCAGAATCGCTGACGGCTAGAAGCCAATGCCCTCCAGAATACTGGCCAGCCTGGATGAGTTACCACACTGTATACAGCAAAACTTCAGAAAAGTCTTCTTTACTAGTCTTTTGATGTCCCATGAGAGGGAGGCTACTACCATGTCTTTGAGCCAAAAGGTGTCAACTAATGTCTTCCTCCCCAGAGCCTCAAACAGAATAGGAGAATGCAGTGGGCTTGATATTTTTGAACCCAGGCCTGTTAGACAGTGTGAAACTGAATTTTACTTATTAAAGACTTAGCGAGCCTTTTGGAAGTTCAGTCTTCTGACTGAACAGTTATATTCAAGGTTTTTATTATCCATCCAGACCAGGAAGCCCTCCAATCAATGACGACACTCCCTCAAAGCCAGTGTGACCACCAACAACTCCCAAATACCTATGTTGTAATTCTGTTCTAAAGGACTCAGACTTTGGTAGAAGGTGGCAAATGGATGCACCTTTCTATCCTGGCACAACCACTGTGATAGAATCATACTTACACCAACATCAGAGGCATACATTTCAACAGCTGCCATTCAGGATCTGGAATAGACAAGACAGGAGCAAGACTTTAATTCATACCTTGGGAGAAGTGAGTGCCATTAAGGGTGAAGCAATCTGAAAAAAATTCCAGATGAAAAGATAAAAGTTGGTGACCCACAAAAACCACTGCAGAATCTTACAAGAGTCAGGAGCTGGCCACTCTGCAGTGTACCTTACCTTACAGGGGTCCCATTTGCTCTCTCCCTCAGAAATTATAAACTATGGAACCAACGGGGCATGGAAGACTCACTTCTCTGCCTTGACATGAAGCTGGTTCTCCAGCAGCCATTGTAGCACCTGGCGAACAGTTAAGTGTGTACCTGCAGAGACATGGAGAATATCAAGATATGATTGAGATACACAAAGACAAAGTGATTTGCCATGTCTCTCAACACCTTGTTAACCTGGGCCAGGATGACAGCTGGTGTATTGGTCAGTTCAAAAGGTAGGACCAGGTACTCAAAGTGTCCCATGGGTGTGTAGAAAGGTGTCCTCCACTCTTCCATCTCACTTATGCGAATCAGGTGATTCTTAAACTGCATTCTGGAGGTTGAGCTTGGTGAAGCAGCAAACAACAATCTGTTACAGGATGACACATAAGACAGGAATAAATAGAGCAAACACAGACAAAACATTGAATTTAAATCAAACAATTATAAGCATTAAAAGGAGGTAACGAGAGGGAGGGAGGAACACCACAGTGAAGCACATGGCGAACAGTCAGAACAGTCAAAACAAAACACCACATGCTCACAACAAGCACATGACAGGGTGATCAAATGTATTACAAATTTACTTTACAAGCTAAATTACAAGTTTACTTCAATTATTTAAAAAAGATGTGATTTTAAATGTAGTCAAACTTTCAGTCTGACATGATTAAAATATGCATTTTTTAAATAGTGTGTTAACAAACAGTCATGAAAATGTCTTGCTATATTTTTTAAGAACTTTTTAAATTGAAAAACACTACGTTATTTAAATAAGGTTGAAATATTTGAATGTATATAGCTGAAATGTCATCAAGAGATCACACTTGTACAGATGTTTTAATTATATTTCTTCTGTACTTGCTGAATCAAGCTTTGACACTGTGTCAAAAGTCCTAAATGAAGTAGAATATGAAAGGGACAAACGATACTGATGAAGAATGTGGTAATGTGCCCATTTCACTGTTACTAAGCAACCTCATCATGTACAAACTGTTTCACATGTTACTATTTTAGTGATCTCATTGCAGGTAATCTAAGAACATCTGAATTAGACACGTTTCTATTCAGACCAACAAAGACTGTAACTTAATCGCTGTCACACCTCTGAAGACAGAAACACATGCAGCCGCATGAGGAGCATTTCGGGTTCAGCCATTATAAAATAAAAAAAAATTGGTTTTGGACACTGGCATATGAGATGCCCTTTTAGCCCACACTGAGGTCCCTCACAGCATTATGAGCCAGTCATTAATTTAAAGAGAACCATGGACTCTAGTTTAAATGAATTGTTCACCCAAAAACTATATTTACTGGAAATGTGCTCACCCTCATGAAATCCACAGAGTTTGGAGAAAGGACACATTGCAAATAATTGACATGACTCCAGTCCATCAGTTAACATCTTGAGAAGCCAAAAGTTGCATTGAAACAAATTCAAGACGTTTCGAATTCAAACTGTTGCTAACAGCTAAAATACAAGTCCATGATATAACTTCCTCCAGTTTACAAGCCAAAACATCTCTTAATAAATATGTTGGTGTTTTTTTGAGAAACAACAGGAAATTGACTTTTACACTAGAGGAAGCGTTATTATTGATTATGGTGCAATTAATGAAATTGTGAAGTTGTTTTTAATCAGCTGTTTTGACTCTGGGAACCTATTCACAGCAGATGATCCACCAGTTAAGTGATGGGATTAGTAGGTTGGTTCACATCTTGTACCAGACGTCACATGATTCATACAAGACTTTTCACTCAAGAAGTTAATTTACACATTGATCAAAACAAACAGGTTTTACTTAAGAATCAATTTTCAAATCATAACCGATTTAAAACTGGTTGAGACTATAGACTTTTATGGAGATTTGCGTAACTACAAGACAAACATAACTTGCAACAAAACAAATGGCATGAGTTTGTTTTATGAAAACATAATATGAATAATCTCCTTTCTCAATACTCTATAGGTTATAGTGGCAACATCCAGTTGGTAAAGCTTGCTCACTTTGATTGGCTATTGCAAGTATCACGTCAGAAGCAGCCTGATGTTTCATATTCATGAAATAGGAATGTGTGGGCTCTGACGCAATCAGGAGCAAAATAATCTTAATGATACCACACAACTGAGGATTTCTTAGACAAAAGGTTATTTTGCGACAAGAATGATATCGGGCCAAATCAGGCTAAAAATCTGGCTTACAATTTTCGAATGTGTTTGGCCAGCTTATATGGAATTAACTTAAACCCATTTCAGCGACAGAAGCAATGATTCATACACAAAAACTGAGCACTCATTAAAGAGTGTGTGGGGGGTTTGTACTGTACTTTATCTAGTGCTAGTGATTCGAGGGTGCCGTGGTAAAGCCTGCAGGGCAGGAGCCAATTAAAATCCTCTAGCCGGGATCCACTAATCCACAACTGTGTGTGTTCAACGGCCAGAGATCTGTTAGCGCTGAAAAACCCAACAAAGTGACACTGTGTCTGACAGTAGACAGCTGGGCTGAATAATAAATGATTGAGATGTGTGCATGAATATTCTTCTACACAAAACACCTTTTGTAAATGACTTATTCGCATATCTCTCTGAAACCGCTCTTGCATATCAACTGGAATAGTAGGAAACACAATAGAGTCTTGTCTCTATTGTTTAAAATGTAGCTCTTTTATGGTTCATGAAACTTGGGTTCTTTTTACATTTGAGTGTTTGGCTATACCATATTGTGATTCTGCATTGTACACTGGGGTCTGTGTAACTCTATTTCATTTTCACACTGTTATTGAACTGTTTGTCCCTCTGGATTTACCACCAAACCTTTGCATGAACAACAGGGCTTGCGTTTGTTGCAGATGCATTGTGATGCATTGCAAGACATGCAACAAATTTGTTGAAGTTTAAAGTAATTTATTCTGACAAGGGCTGCTATGAAAAATGTGTCCATCTATAGCAAGTGACTGGATGCCTGCAAAGGTGAAAATTATACACTACAGTTTAGAAGTCCGTAAGTAATGCATTTATTGAGCAAGGATGCTTTAAATTGATCAAAAGTGTTACAGTAAAGACATTCATAATGTTACACTGAAAAAAATGTGAAAACACACTAGAAGTTTACTCATATTTTTTGTGATCTACACAGAATTGTGTTTCTCTAAACCTGATTTCTTAGTTTTTCATGAATGTTCTGTAATTTGCTAAAATGCTAAAAATCTACTTATTTAGAGTGAATGTAAACCAATCAAGCACAGAAGAAGCCTGATTAAAATGTAAAATATATTTCATTTATATGATATGGGATTTTGTGTGCTCTGATGTGGATTTCTTAGATAAAAGTTGCTTCCGACAAGCCTGAAATCAGACCAAATCAGGTTCAAAATCTGTCTTATAGTGTTCAAATGTATCTGGCAAGCTTATATTAAATTAAGGGAGAAACAAGAGAGGGAGAAGCCTTTTGCAGTTGAAGGGATGGAGGGATGAGGTGCAGCCAGAAACCCCAAAGTTCATGGTGGAAGCTGTGCGATGCCTGGCTGAGATTTGTCCGGATGTACAAAGAAGCCTAGCCTAGAGGACCCCCAGGGCATATGGGCCTGGGTGGAGATAAAGGAATGCTGAATCAGAGTGGGGTTGGCAGGCTTACAGGCCGAGGTGGAGACATCGGCCTGGAGGGTCAAAGTGCAACTGGGGGCTCCGAACTGGTGGAGGGGAAGCCTGAGACAAGGCTGATGAGCCGCACGGTGCTAGCGGCAGAGGCAAAGCCGAGGGGCTAGATGACATCATTGGGGCCAAGGAATCCAGGGGACTGGCTGAAACCTGTAGAGGAGATGGGACCAGAAAATCTAACAGGGACATCGAAGGAGGAGGATTTTCGGATAGGAACGGAGCCTCTAACAATCCGGACGAGACTAGCTAAGAAGACAAAGGTTTGAGAGTGGGTACTTGGGAGGGAATTTCCTGGCTTTTCGGTGGATTGATCAGCACGCTTAGTCTTTGGGGCTTTAGAAGTTTCCGGGATTAGTTCTTAGACAGGCCTTGTTGTTATCTTGGGCTCAATAACTGTGAGGCTGCCGTTTTGGAGCATCCAGCCCGAATACCCCAGTCACCTTCAGTTTTCTGATCTGAGGAAGAGCAGTAACTCTGGTGAGTCCATCTCTTCTGTTTGTCTTTATGTGGTCAGATATTCTGTGTATTCTGTCATGGGGTATCAAGAAATGAAAGCAGCAAACACATTTTCATACTTCCAAACTAACTTTACTGAGAATACAGGCATAGAACAACACATAACACAAGATAGTAACCGACAAAGGGTACAACAGAATCAGGACTATGAATACACATGGTAAAGAGGGAACTAAACAGGACTGACTCATCAAAAACCATGGTAACTAATGGCAGCTCAAGGCAAGAACTGAACTAAACTGAACATAAACGTGACATATATTCATATAGAAAACTTTTTAATGTGTATTAAGTGTATTAATGTTTCACAATATTACAGTTTTCAAGGCATTAAAAAAAAAAAAAAATGAATACAACCTTGGTGAGCAGAAGATGCATCTTTCAAAACCATTAAATTGCAGACTGAATATGTTTGAACAGTAGTGTACTTCATCAACAATGCTCCTGGATTTCCTGGATATATAGGGCTGGATTGCTTTTATACTGATTGCAAACTGTTTAAACTGCTCTCGTAACGTTGAAGCCCTCTATCAGACTTTGTTGATGTATTCTTGATAAAATTATGTACTCTCGGTAAATGATGTATACGTAAAAAAATTTAAACCTTGAAATCTCTTCTAAAAAGACATTAGACATGAGCTATTGTAGATTTTTTCATTAGACAATCATACCACCTAAAACTGTGTTTAAAGTGAAAAACGGTGCTTGTCAGTAAGGTTTTGTGTAGTTAGCTTAAACATAATGCAGTGCCCCATGACTTGTGTTGTATATAATGATTCCCCAGAGTCACCCACAAACATGACATTCAGCGGTCTGCAGTAAACTCTGATCACGGGTCACCTCATGTTTCTGGATTTTCTGTCGAGTGTTTTGCCGCGTTCATGTTTAGCTGCTCGCTCCCACCCGTTTGACTCACAGTACCACTCTGAACATGGTCCAAGTTGTGCCTGAAGCAAAAGCATTGCCAGACAATCTCCAAACACATTTTATCTGACTCAAACGTGATGGGCAATGAAAGACACTCATTTAGTCCGTTTCCTTTTGTCTGTTGCACATGGACTGAGTGAACAACAATCGGTCTGTTATTAAAACATGAAGTGTGTGTGTCTGCTGAGCCATTCTGTCAGGATAAAAATGATCGTTCACTCCAACCCTTCTCAGTTTGAAACCTGTAGTATCCTGCTCCGTCCTTATCCGCTTTTTTTGATACATGTTTAAATGCATCATTATCAACTAGCTGTTCGGTTTGGCTCTGTACACACTGCGTAGAATTTCTGTAAAGACGGTTACCACTTCCTGTATTATATGGAGTCAGCTTGTTTGAAGAATGTAACCGTTACAATGTGGTGGACGGCTTACGTATAGCATTCCATAGAAACAATTGCTAATGAGGAATCTACTATATATTTTTTTGGTTGTGACTTTCGTAAACTACTTATCTATGTGTGTATAGAACAGGATTCTTTATGGATTCTTATTGTCCTTTATGGACTAACCGGGCTAACCGGCGTAGTCCGAGTGTGCAATGTTTGGGTTAATCAACTGAGAGTTTAGTATTTATGCAACAGTAAGTCCACCTCGCTTTCACCTCCTACAGGTGTCAGTATGGACTCCAGAACCACTGGGACTAATAGGAGGAATATAAGCCAGAAAAACACGAACTGAATCTTATTTATTTTCTGAAATCCCAGCTGTCAGAGAAGCAGGTTTATAAGGGCTGACCTGTGCTGCCCAGCACATATGACGCACTGTGATGCGAGATGAGAGACTCGGCTGTAACTCAGTTGAAAGAGAAGTTAATGGACTCACTCCAGTCTCGAGAAAATTTAATATGCAGCAGCACACGGCACGGAATAAACAGTCACAGCGTATCTTTCAAGTCACATTGCCAAAAAATTGATCAAAATCAGGTTTAGGTCTTGGATGACAGGCAGATCAACTAATCGGTTTGCTTTGCCCTGTCCACAGAGGAGTATTTGAGGAACACAGTCACATTTCACTGTTCGCCTCCATAAACCTCTCTCAGAATAATTGAATCCATGACAACACTGACCTTTTGTATTGCATTTCTTTTAGATTTCACTTCGAAATTGGACCTTCACTTTTTGAGAGTGGTTGGACTGAACTTTCGGTTGTGTTCTGCCCTCAGCAATGGTTTATATCAAAGTTTTCTTTTTGCTTTTGAATTCAGTATACATTGTGCTTTTCAAAAACTGTATTTAAAAAACTGAATGCACTAGTAACATAAGAATTTAAAACATATGTTAACTTTTTTTCTAACCAGCTAGATCTCAAGGTTTCATCGCAGGTGACCAGCTTTGTTTAAGATCTCAAATATGTAAAAGTGTCTAGCGGGAAGATAATACTGGTGAAGAAAAGCAATATCCCATATTTTACAACTCTTAACTGCTTTGTACTCTGTAATTATTTCTTTAATTACATTTATAATTACACTGTTGATCCATCCCTTACAGCTTAAAAATAGGGTATTTTTCCAACTCCCACAGCTGTTTTTTTTTTCCATTTTTGAATCCATTCAGTCGATCTCTGGGTCTGGCAGTGGCACTTTTAGCTCTAGCTTAGCACAGATCATTGCATCTGATTAGACAATTAGCATCTAGCTCAAACATGACCAAAACGTTTCAGTGTTTTTCTTATTTAAAACTTGACTCTTCTGTAGTTTCATCATGTACTAAGACAGGCAGAAAATGAAAAGTTGCAATTTTCTAGGCTGATATGGCTAGGAACTAGATTCTCATTCCGGTGTAATAATCAAGGAACTTTGCGATGATATTAAGCGGAGACTAAAAGTGCTGCGGACTATTTTCAGATGCTGCATAATAGGATTGTGCCTGCTGCACCCATGGTACCCAAGTTCCTTGATTGTTATTCTGCAAAAAAGGTTTTATCAACATAGAAAATCCCAACTGAACTTATTTTTTAAAAATGGTGGAGTGTTCCTTTAAACCTATCCATACAACCAAACCTGTAACCTTACCAGTATCCCACCTTTTGTTTTTTTCGGGTACTTTCAACTTAAAATTTTAACATTGGCAATAATACAAACCGTCCCTGTTAAAAGTAGATAATTGTACTTAAGAAACAGCAGTGTCTTTTCTCAATTACTGTCTTATTTTCTCCAAGTACATATTTTTGGAAACATACTTTAAAGGTCTTTTATTTATTTATTTATTTATTTATTTATTATTTTCTTAATCTTAACCTAACCGAGAGAACTGCGGGGTTCTAGAAGAAAAAGAATGTGGCAGACGAGAGTGTGGGCTAGACAAATCAACAGAAATTAAGTTTCTCTTAATGTCAGATAAGCAAAGAGACTCAACAGTAGAATGCTTAGTACACACCAGGTTTGTGCTGTGAACTTGAAATAAAATAAAATAATACGAATGAAAAAGAAGTTGTGCATCTTGCATGTGTCATTAGGTTATAGGCTATTGTGTTATTCAACCAGACTTAGATTGTTGATGTTCATGTATTTTTTCTGATACAGTGATCGTTACTTTTTATATTATGCATATGGAATGTGTGAGACTGGTTAGTATAATTTGGTGAGGATCTATGTACAGTACGAGTGCAGATTTTGACCCATGAACTGGCATGCGCATATTGTACACATATTTTTAGTAGATATATTGGTACCCATATTGGTACTTTATAGTACACATTCTTAAAAATAGGAAGCACAATAGCACATTTTTCAATACATATTACACAGAACAGCTGGATGTACCATATACCATAGATGAGCCAGTATGCTTCTAAATGATGCTTTTACTGAAGATAGATGATAACTAATAAGCTCTTATCAAATTGCATCTTCACATTCCTGTACTAAATGCTTACTGGGAAACAAAACACGTCAAAACATTTTTAATTTATTTATGTCAGCAGCAAATAAAATTAGTGCTTACAAGCCAGGGAATAAACATATACAGCATCACACTTTTAGGGTAAACTGTTGTTTTATACACATGCAAAATAATGCTACAAGCTTAAAATGGTGAGAGAGGGGATAATAGCTTTAACCATCTTCTCATATTTTCAAGGCAAACATTATAAGTACAATTTTTAAATACAATTGCTTAAATACTTTTGGCCAAAAATTTTATGTTCAATTTGATAGCATAGATTGTGTAGACCAACAAACAAAAACCTAACGTTTGAACTAAAATCATCTGAATAACAAAATGTGCAAGTGCATAGTGTAGTGCTATGATTAGATTGTGTTTCACACACTGTAGACACCGTTCAGGGCTCACCTCAACTTCAAGCAGCAACCCGGTTCCTCCTTAAACACAGCAGGCAAGAGCAGAGTAGCTGCATCCGACTGTAGGACTTTAAACAAAATAACCTCATTAGTTTAACATAAAATGGTAGATCCATTTCTTTGTGCATCCATTACTGTGTGCAAGACAGATAAATGCAGGAAATAAGACAGGTATGGTAGGTAGGGTGTCAGTCAGTGGTACAATGAAAAAACTAAAACGCAGTAATGATTTAATTACTTGTTTTCAGTCCGTCATCTTCCCAGCCATCCGCCGTGCACCCGAACTTCTCCTCCAAGGACTTGAGCTGTGTGAGAATTTATTGGTCCACATCAACACTGGCGTGGTTTCACAGATCTGAAAGCAGCTTATGTTAAGAGGAATGCAAAGGAGAAAAGTCGTGAAATTAAATAAGGAGGCAAATTGATACACTACTGTACTAACCATTTTGGCAAGTATGAAAGAAAAACTCAAGAGAGTCTTCTCTGTGCTATATTTATACACAAAATTTTTGTCCTATAGAATTTTCCTTGACAACGTACTGATGGTTTTATACTCAAACAAACACATTTCCTTTTGATTTTTCAGCGATTCAGTGCATGAAGCATATGTAACAACAAAAATTGTAACTCCAAATCCATAACTCACTTTTGATGAACACATTCTCCAAAATGCACCTACAAAAAAGTCATGCGTCGTATCTTGCGAGACGGCAAAGTCACTCACAATTAACTCCATATAGAAAGTTAAAGTATATTAAAAAGAGAGGCATATTTCAAATAAATATTAAATAGCACTCAAGACCAGAAAATCTATGTGTTTTAATACATTACTGCAAAATGCATGAAAATAACTGCCATAAAAAACTTTAGCATTATAGAATGCCTATGCTTCTGTGGTTATTTTGGTGAAAGTGTAATGCATTACAATGCAGAGAAAGTAATAAACGTAATGCAACTAATTATTTTGAAATTTACATTTTATTTTACATTTTGAAAATAACTTGCCCAGCACTTAATCTTTAAATATTCAACGTGGGAATTTCTTAGCAATTTTGAGCCGACATTAAGTGAAACTAGAATCCAATAAAAGCTAAATCATACCAATATTAAACATTATTAACTACCAGGCAAAACATATTAACAGAGTGCACAGTCAAAATAGACACAATTACAATAATGTGTACGAAACGTATTACATTCCTGCAAATTATGTGAAGAACGCCAACTACAGAGTCTTGCACCTTCATCCCTTGACGGTGGAGTAGGTTAGTTTTAATGTGCAGTATATATCTGCGCTTGATATCATCAGCATTTCGCACCGAAGTTGTTGTGATCAAATGTAAAATGTGTTACAGCCAAAAGACAACAGATCATTTCTGACTTAATTTGAAGATCCCCGCTCTTGCCCCATCTTCGCTTTCTTCATTTTATTTATCTTGAGGAGAGTAAATGGCAAGGTCAGCGTCTAGCATTAAACACCTCCGGAGATCGAAAGCACTTGAGATATCACAAATAGCAGCAGCATGTACTGACAGACCAAATCTGGCCTGACAATAGAATATTGCCTATTGATCTCGCACTAGGTCTCGTCCTTGTTCTGTGCCGAAAACCGAAAAAGTCCAATCAAACAGCTACTTCAAGGATGTGAGGAAACTGTTTGACCTCAACGGCACCGATGCCATCGGTGAGCTCATATCTCAAAGCAAAGAGAGTTTAAAATGAACACTATCAATTATAAAACTGATCTGGGCTGAACATCCGAATCCAAAAGAGCGGTGAAAAAGTCCTGCATGATTGTCTTTCTCGTGCTGCCAGACAAATCTTTTAAACTATTTAATATAGAAATGTACAATTTCCTTGACACCTCTACTATTTATTTCTACTTAAATTCACAAGGCCATAAATTTAAGTTGGTACTCAAGTAATATAATGATCATACATCAAGATACAATCTTAATATGGGTATTCATTTCATATTTTAAATCTTTAGGAATCCCATATCTCACAGTCACAAACTGGTCATAGTCCAACGCTGCAATGTTAAAGGAGTAGTTCACCCAAAAATGAAAATTCTGTTATCATTTCCCTTCGAGTAGTTCAAAATCTGTATGGATTTCTTTGTTCTGTCGAACACAAAGGAAGATATTTTGAAAAAAGTTTGTAACCAGGCTGTTTTGGGTCACCATTGACTTCTATAGTAGGAAGAAAAAACAGCCTGGTTACACAAAAAAATATTTTCTTTTGTGTTGGGCAGAACAAAAAAATTCATTTCATAAAAATGCCATTAACACATATGAGGCCTAGTGAATCATAACTTCTTGCTGTCAGATCTTTACAGGTTTTTTCCATGCATACATCAAAATAACTTTCATTAATATTGAAGCAGCTTGGTTGGATTTAATTGATTATCCATCCATAATTTTTTTTTTTTTTGTGTGTCTCATATCTGGTGAAGAAGCTTTACTTTCATTGTTTCTCAGTAGAGGAATATATATATATATATATATATATATATATATATATATATATATATATATATATATATATATATATATATATATTATAATTTAAATATCACCTTACTAAGACATATTATTGGACATATAGAGGGATAATGGATATTTCAATCATTTTATGTAAAGATCTGAAAGATCATTGGTTTATATAACAAAATATCATAACTTGATATTGATATAGTTTATTGATTGATTCATTTTTCTCTCCATATTCTACTCCCCATATCAGTTTATTTATTTTAAGTCAAAAATTCTAAAAGTTAAATAAGCTGTTAAATGAATACATAATATTTATATGCATTGCATAAATAGTATATTATAGGGTTAATTTTGACTGCCTGCTGTTTTCTTACATCTAAATGATAGTTCCTTCAAACTAGATGATAGTCTTATTATCAGTATACTGCTGTGTTGAAATATAAGCCAGGGATAACGATTTCCGTGGAAATAAGAATAAATCTATTTTAACATTTATTTGCTCAATAAAACAGCATCATGCCAATTACAAAATATGACAAATGTTTAGTTTACCCATGTTCGTCTAGCTACAGATTTTCCCCAACCATTTTACTAGCGTACCATAATGCACAAGTCATCCAAATGGAGACATAAGTTAACAGTAGGAGTCATATATTAAACAGGACCCTGGTGTTTTTTTACTTTATTTGACGTCATCAAATGCAAAGTAAATCGTTTAACAATTTTAAAAGTGTTATAGGATTTAATGCCGTGCATCATGTATTTG
The DNA here is from genome assembly GCF_018831695.1 of Puntigrus tetrazona. Lineage (NCBI taxonomy): Eukaryota > Metazoa > Chordata > Actinopteri > Cypriniformes > Cyprinidae > Puntigrus > Puntigrus tetrazona. The sequence goes on along the minus strand of NC_056703.1, from coordinate 29,541,801 downwards.
CATGTGAATGTGAATTTAATTTAGCAGTGCGCTAACATGATCTGCATTAATTCTTGTCAAATGTATTGAATAAGTCCTGCACGCAAAGTCACTAATTGTTTGTTTTTCAGAGAAACAGTGAAGACAAAACAAGCTCAGGCCTCGTGTGACTTTAGAGGAGATATTAAATCTATACCGTAATATCACAGAAATGCTTTAATGCTTACAGCTCAATTTACAGTCACAACAAAAGGTCAATGCGTACAAATTCCAATAAGCCAGCAGATATTACATCTGGGGTGAATCGTACAAAGAAATGTCAAGTTTTCTTTTCTTCTTTACCACAAAGAAAGAGAGAGAGAGAGAGAGAGAGAGAGAGAGAGAGAGAGAGAGAGAGAGAGAGAGAGAGAGAGAGAGAGAGATGTACAATTAATATTAATAGCATTAAATAAGGTAAAAAAATAAGGTAAAACTTTAATTGAAGCTGATTATTACCCAGTACTTACATATATAATTATACTGTAAAAAGGACACCTTAAAAAAATTGTTCGTATCATTTCAACAGCAACAAAAGTGCAATGCAACATAAACACAATAAGCAACACTTGTTAGCAACGCTATTTTAAAAATAGAAAATCTTCACATTTGAATTTCCTGAAAAAAAAAGACAATATTTGCAAGGCACCAGAGTGTGTTAAGTTCAAGGTAACTTTCTAAATTTCTTTGAAATAAATGATGCATCAGTGCTGCTGCTGTCATGGCACTCAACACCTTTTTTTTGCTATAAATGTAACGCGAAGGCACCGTGTTAAGGCAGCTGAATAAAGCTGATGTCACAACACAACAGTTTTGCCCTCAAACATTGAACTTAGTGTTTCTTCTGGCAGAGCAAAAACAGAGGTAATAACTTGCATAATGTGATATGGAACTTTGCTTTTTACAGCAAAACGAATACTGAAAATGACATTTACATTTAGGAGATGATTTTGCTGTCATTGTCACAGCGTTTGAGCGAAGGAATCCTCCGGGAATAATATGTAGCCAATGTGTCCTGTTTGCCGTGATGTGTCTTTTTAGTTTGGGTAATTGATTTCATTTAAAAACGGTGACACATTGTCTTCTGCGTGGCCGAGAAGTAGCTGTTTTTTCTGAATTCCCACCGGTGAACAAACACAAAGGAGTGTAAATCAGAGAGCTTAGTTAGACACAAACAGCTTAGCAGGATAAATGAAAAGTTGGACTGCAACTCGTTTAATGCATTTATTTTTTAGCAGACTATGTTCCATTTAAAAACTAAAACTAAAATAAATGAATCCTGACCGGGTCTCGATCGTGTCCTAGTAAACACTCTCAGCTATTGTAAATGCAACGAGAGACAAGAAAGGCAATATAAATAAAGACTTGAAGCATAAACCATTCACTGTATGAATATGTGAAAAAACTATGCATGGAACGGAATTGCGCAAGCGATCCGTTTAACACTCGAAGCCAGATGTTTTATTTCTGAACACTTTTAAAGAACAGAAAACAAAGAAGTTCAGCTTTAATAGTTAACACTATTTGAGAGTCAGTAGACATGTAGTTGCGCATTAATTATAATTAGTTGACATGTAGTTAACATGTAGTTACTTATAGTTATTATAATGTCTAAAGTGGATTAGCAAAATAAAGTGTAACCATCTGTTACTATAAAGATGCTTATCTGGTCTCATGGCATAAACATACCTGGGGGCAGTTTTTTAACAAGACAAAAAATACTTATTTATAAGTACATATCACAGCAGTTTCCAAAATAAATGAACACCAGTTTCCATTAATAAAGCATAATTTACATTCAAATATTTATGTGACTTCAAAACATTTTTATATATGCTGGGATGCTTGAAAATTGATGTTTTTGAATATTTTGAATGTTCAAGGTATATTTGAGATCCTAAGTTCTAGACAAATTCATTTACTGGTAAAGTGGGCCACTCCTAATTTATCGTAAAATAATTTTGCAACTTATTTAAAAATGTTAAAAACTCTTTTGTTTATTAACACGTAATATTCATTTACATTAAAACAAATAGAAAAAAAAAGATTTTATTCATAAAAACCCCAACAAAAACAAAAAAGGGAATGCTTAATATACAAATGTTCACTCAGTTAATGAATACAATGCAAAACGACTGAAGAAATGTGTGTTAACATCAAATTTGCTATTATTTGTTTTTTACAGAATACCGATGAATGTAATCAAGGAATAAAAATGCGACAAGAACAAATATAGACCAACGGCAACTAATAACTAGGCTATAATAGCTTAATACATGGAAAAATTCAACTCCAAGTGTTACCTTTGTGCACTTGAAATTGAATGTGAATGTAACAAATAAGCCTGTTTGCTTTTTGTTTTTCATCTATTTCCAAGAAACACTGTTCGCAGTAGAAAGAGTCATCATCCAGGATACCATGCTCCTCTGAACAAGACTCGTGATACCAGGCACGACATGTTTCACATTTGATCCACTCTATCTCAGACTTTGGATCTTTCTGATCTCCGAAGATTTGTTTGCAGCCTGGACACTCTTCACATCCCGCTGATAAGGCTCTGTAATTTTTCTTTTTCTTTTTTTTTTTATTTACATGAGCAAGATGTCATTCCCTGGTGATGTTGTATGTTGGTGGTTTGGTAGTTTTTTTTTAAATCTTCCGCTGTCAGACAGGGATTGGGATCAGAGTGGCAAAACTTGTCGTAGGTCTCACTTCTGTGGCCTCCTCTGGTAGTGGAGTGGTTGTCACGATCACTTCAGTTGTGTTAGGAATTTGACCTAATGCCTCCTGCTCCCTGAATTCATTAACTACTCTTCTCATCCTCTCTTCATTCCATAGATTTACCTTAATTCCTCGCCTTCCTCCCTGCTGTCTGTTTTCTTTCTTCATTCTCTGACCTGACATTCCTGACTGCACACTCACTTTTCAGTGAATTACACATGATGGTTATAAAATAAGCAGTGAATGTCAATGAATGTGAGTAAAAATTTTAATGATTATACTTGGCTCACTTTACCTGAATCCTATTGGCTCACTGTATCCAACACATTCAGCCAAAGTAGGCAGGCAATATTTTAACACCATATATATATATATATATACAGTATGTGTGTGTGTGTGTGTGTGTGTATTTTCTGTCTGACTATGGTTCTACAAAACAGTTCAAATCTGCATAAAAGGAAGCTGCAATGACATGGTTGCTTCAACAAATGCCCTTTTATATCAGTTTTTCATTTGTTATCACTATGGTGTAGATTTAGGGTTGGATTTGGTGTAGGGCGTATTTTTTAACAGAGCATACTTCACCTAACAAAGACACAGCAATACATATCTATATCAATGTAATAAAAACGTGTCAGGGTTCACATAATGAATGTGTTTTTTTGCATCATTAAGCGGACATTTCTCTTTGAAATTGTGGTGAAATAAGGCTACATGCCACATGTGTTGCACAAAAAAGTGCGCAGAGGTACATATATTTATGAGACCAGGTTGAAGGATTCATACATGCATTTACTACATACTGTCTCATTAATACATGATAATGGCCTTACTATATGCTGTTAGTTAAGGCATACAATAAAACACAACACATTACATATTTACAATGAAGGTTTTCTGCTGCATTCCATTCTAAAATAATAATTCATGATAAAGCAGCAGATTATTGACGAAAATGTCATCAACAACCAGTAGCCAGTTTATCGTCTTCCATGGCAGAAGCACCCAAAGAAATTTGCTGTAGCAATTATAGTTTTGTCTCAAAGCAAATTACACTTTTCACACTTACTGGAAAACACTGTTAATATGCACAGCACATAATGACTAACTTTACTGAGAATTTTAATTAAAATTAAACTAAATTAATGCAATGTATCAATCATAAATATATATATAGAGTGTTTCTTCACGCAAAGAAATTCCTATTTTTGCCTTTTAAGTTAGAGATTTTCATTTCACCCATCTGGCAAAAATATACTAGTTTCCTAAATTGCATCACATTTGTGTAACTAGCACCTTTTATCAGGTTCAGAAGTTCAATGAAGCCTGAAATGGACACACAGAGCAAAGCCCGCAGCAACGTTATTTAAACACAGAAGTATGCAAATTTGCTTTGCTTCAGTAGTCTAGTACAGATGTACACTCTCACAACACACTTGTTCATTTCTTCTAGTTGGAGGTAATAGTTAAAGTACACAGCCACAGGCAGTCAATACCGCTCAACTGTTTGCTTTGATGACACTTCTGGGCTTTAATTCTAAAGGAATACAGAGCATCGCCTCGTACACAGAGTCCCAGAGATGCCGGCCGTGGGTTTATCTTTATATCAACAAAGAGGGAAAAAAGGGAGCTGAGAGTTATTCTGAGAGGCATTTTAGGTTTTATGTCATGGCTACGGCTCAGAGAATCCTCATGCATATAATGTTTATAATGTTTGTTTGGTTAGAGGGCTTTTTGAAGACAGCGTTAGTGCAATTTCAATGTGCTTTCTTTTACGTTATCAGCTAACTTTTAATAATGATGAAAGTGCATTGGGCTGGTTTTTCATTAAAACTCGCACAGCAGTAAAAATAAAAATTCCCAACATTTTAATAGCATATTACAATTCTGTCTGCATTAAGGTAATATTAAATAACAGCTGGTCATTGTGGTCAGCTTTCATGTTATCAAAGGGGCTTAAAAGACAACTTCTCAGGGATAAATGTAAAAAAATGTTGAATGCCTGTAACCTAGTGGGGAAAAAAGTATTTGAAATACATTTATTTTGTGCTAAGTATACTACAAATATATTTACATATTTTTGTGCTTAGAAAAAAAACAAAAAAACACCATTGGATTTGCACTTTTGATATACTTAAAGTATTCTGAAATGGTGAACTAATTTTATTGTTAATGTGCTTTAATTGTCTAGAAGTCCAACTAAAGATATATTGAAGTATACTTGATTGTGCTGAAGTGGAACTATTGGAGGTACACTTTAGGTACTCTTTAAATCGCTTGCATTTAAAAGACAGATGTTATCATATAATCCACACCAATAGAGAAATTAACACATAAAATATACATTAAAACAAACACATGTATTTTAAATATATTTCTTTTGGTTTCACTTTGATGGTCCCTTAAGACATCAATATCAAGTATCAATATCAATATCATAAAATATCAAGTATTTCTTTATTACACATTGTATAGTTATTAATATTGTGCCTAAAGTGTGTTTTAGAATCATTATTGCCCTAGTAAAAGTAAGGTAACACTTTGTTGTCAATAAGTAATTTTGCACCTACATGTCAATCAACTTTCATGAGAGTGTTAGTAGAATGCTAATAGACTGGTAGGGTTAGGCTTAGAAGAAGATGTTAACTTTGAAACCGTTGCTAACTGAGTCCATAACAACACTTTCTCCAGAGAAAAAGACCATCTCCTGTTGACCTCTTAAATCAGTATAAATCAGCAGTTTTGGACTCTTATTCTGATGGCACCCATTCACTGCAGGATTAATTGGTGAGCAAGTGATTTAATGCTACGTTTCTCTAAATCCGATGAATAAGCAAATTTATGTACATCTTGGATGGCCTGAAGGTGAATCATTTTTTATTCCGCTACGTGAAACATAATCAGACAAGAAAAAAAAAGAGAGTTTCTGAAAGTCAATATCCGTCACTGCAAAGCATCAGTACATTTGACTCCAGCACTGTCAATGTACAGCTGCCTGTGCATCTCTTCAAAAATAACAGCCTTATGAAACGAGCCTCGGGACGTGTGTCGCTCCATTGACAGCGTGTGGAGGCTGGAGAAAGCTTTGGAGAGAACTCATATCTAAACACTGACGGATTTGGGAAATCCATCAAAACGTAACCAGTAGAATGAAACATTTCTAGTTTAGCCTAGAAATACTGTTCAGCAGGCTGCAAGAAGTCTAAGCTAAAAGATCCACTGCTAAACCACTAACTACTCTGCAGAAAGATAAGCTGAACACTTTAGATAAACTAAAACTACATGCCAAAAGTAGCTTAATGCATTTAGGTGTCTGTTTATTTTTTTTATAGGACCAAATACAACATGCATTAGATATGTCTTATGAACCAGAACTAACATATGTTTCTCAAATTGTCCAGAGAGTCTGTTTGCTTTTGGTCTTTGAAATGCAGCACAGAGTAATTCACAAACTGCAGGAGATAGATCTATTTTATTGTTGTGGCCTGCAGATTTGGTTTCAATTGATCCAGGTATATATTCCACTTTACTGGCTTTCTTTTTGTTTGCTGATTTATAAAGCATCCTGTTTACTCTTATCACTTGTTAACTCAGAAGTCATTAAAAGATGAGTTCATTAATTCATTCGTGAATCAGGCATCTGCATTTAATTTTGAAACAGGTGAGCGACAGAGAAAATACTGAACAGGTGATGCTAAAAATGCTTCAAAATTATCGAACCATTAAAGTAGCTTAAAAAATAGTGACTTTATCACCTCGCTGCTGAGAAATGTGGTTAAACTAATTGCTTCAATGCTGCCTAGAAAGCACAGGCTCCTGATTTATACACGTTCACTTGATGTTCAAGATTATTTCAGATGGATAGCTTTAGAAGGAAAGCTGAACTTGTAAGATTATAAATAACTTCAGCATGAAGGCTTGTCAAAACACTTTCCACTGGGACATTTCCCCTGTTCATGCAGTAATGCCTGAATGTAGTGTACGTGTGTGTCTGGTGCACGTGTTGTATGTCACTAAAGTGAAACGCGTAGTTATTCATCTCACCGAAGGGTGTCCTGCACTTTCATTGTGATTGATGTGCTGTTTCCACTTTAAGGAAAAGAGTCTCTCTTCCTGTCATGTTTTCATCTAAAGATTTTCTCCAAGGCATCTCCTGTTTTATTTTGTTTTACTGCTCTCCACAAATTTCTGAGTATCAATTTTACTTGAAAAATGAAAAGGGAAAAGCTTCTTTTTGCCAAGTGTAAACAGTGCGCTTCACATGGCAGAGCGATACTTCATTCTAAGAATCAGGAAACAGGTCAATACTCATAAAATTATTAGCATGACCATGAGGCAGGTGAAAATGCAGACTGTTACCTTAAAGGCACCTTAAATTACTGCAGCAAAATCTGCACCACATTTCAAAAGACTTGCAGGATGTGCATGTTTCTGTGCCTCTGTCATTAGAGAAACCGGTCCTGACACGCGTATCTCTGTCCCCTCGTTGCCACACTGTAATTGCACAGAAGCTGTAATAGATGGGTTTCTCACATCGCTGGATGGAGGGATGAGAGAAGATGGATAGTGTTGGCTGTGGTGTTGACAGTGGATGAGAAAAGGGTGATGTTGAGATCCTTAAAGGCATCGAAGGTGAAGTTCGGCCATGTTGTTTGAAATCCGCTTCGTGAAACCCATCTATCTTGTGTGCAACATAAAAAGAGATATTTGGCAAAATGGCTCTTTTTCAAAAAAAAAAAATATATATATATATATATATATATATATATATATATATATATATATATATATATATATATATACTTCTTACTGTTGAGCTCTAAACATGACCAAAAGGCATCATAAGTGCAGTGATGTAGAGGATCTTATATTATACATTATATTAACAGATTGAGGATATTTTATGTTAATTTATGCAGGGCTGGATTATGGTCATTGTGCCCGCATTCTCCACCAAGTCGAGTCAAAATTATTTGCATAGCACTTTACACAATACACAGTAACACACTTCCAGAAGTGTTAATAGGATGTTTTTGTAAAGTTATCTGGTCTTCAATGGTTTTTTCAAAATGTTAGAACAGAAACGTAAGTAAAAATTTATAGGAGTTAAGAACAGGACACTAGAAAAGTGCTAGAAAAACATATAGCTCCTTTTCCAAGTAAAAACCTCCAAACAACATTTACATGTAGTTATAGTATGATACGTGAAATTCAAAGGGTTGGGAGATTATATTCCTCCAGTTTAGCCCCTGGTTTCACTGACAAGGCTTAAGCAGAGTCTTAGACTAAATGTAAACCTTAGCTGTTTCAATGGAAAGAAACTCACACTAATCTTAAAACATATTAGTGCCTTTGTTTTGTCTTAAGATGCACAACAGTATTTTTTTTATTTACATTGAACAGGAGTTACAACTCCTAGGTGACACTACTCCAATAACAGACCATGTAAAAATAAAAAAAGTTTATCCTACTTAAATGTATGAATCTGTCCTACTCTATGCTTCACATTGTAATGGGGTACTTTATTCTAGGAAACAGGAAATATGGTCTCAATACTGGGCAGCAAGATAGAGCGCTGCATCTCCTCCATCCTAATATGCTGGGTCATCTCAGGAAGGTCTCTCTCCGTGGCACCTGAAGAAAGCCAAACTTATGTTCTCCAAATAGACAACAAGAAGGGTGAGGTCAAGACACTGGACACATGGCACAGACAAACACGTAGCAAGTCAAGTGCTCAAACAAAGACACAGTGTCCTTTAGTGTAACACACCAGCTGATGACTGTAGCTATGATTCCAACCAACTATTTATACGTGCAAAAATAGTTGATGGGAACACCAAGGTGCACATAAATGTGCATAAATGAGATAAGAAAACCAGATAAGATAAGATCAGGTGAGAAAAAAAATGCACATAAACTGCAAACGAAACACATTTATTAAATACATTCCTCTATGCGCATTTAAAAAAGACATGTGGCTTTGCACAATGAGAAGAAATAACTTGACTAACCAGCAAACCAATCATGTTCACAGCATCTGTATGATGTTATGGTAATCCTGAAATGGCTAAGCAAAGTCTGTTGTCAGTTTTTCTGTATAATTGTCATGACTGCATTCCCAAACAGCTCTGAAAACTAATTGACCATATATGAAAATTATTATATTCAGTGCTCCAAGCTTGTGACAGACAAGTCATAGCAATAGAGTAGAGGAGGCAAACCTGCTGTCAATCCACGTGCCCAGAAGATTCCATAACTAGCATAGATTTACACAAAATTAACATTGTCAAATAAATAATGTTACATACTTTTCCTCAACAATTTATAAGCTATAAGCTACATCTCAAATAACAAGGGATCAACGCTATTCATGTTAATATTAATTAGCTCATGAGCTCATTCTCTCAGATGGCCTGGGTATACAGAGCATTTGGAGCTTATTTGGAGGTAACGCCACTGGTGACAACTCTAATTACTATTTTGGGATATGTGTCACTGACATAAAATTTGCATCATATCACTTACCCTTGAGCAGTTTAACTGAGGACTTAATTGAAAGTAGATGTGGCATAAATATATAACACACTGTACTGAATACAAAATATCTTTAGGCAACCAGTGTGCAAATGTGGCAATCACAGAAAAAGTTGATGTGTTGATTGGACAATGGAGTGAAAAAAATGGTAGAACCAGGCAGCGCCAAGAGTCTTGTTCTCCTCTAGCTATACAATCAAAATATAAAAGCAGTAATTTAAAGCAGGCATCGTTAGCAAAGGCTGTAGGATTTACCTACATTTCTGCTAAACTCCAAAAAAACAAAACAAAAGTTACTTACACAAATCACTACTGTTTTCATTTGAAATGAACTCTAGAGGCAGTAAAACTCCCACAAATGTTATTCCTTTTCACACAAAGTATGATTTGCAGGTCCACATTTTCAAATTTTCACATAATTACTTGAGAAATATAATGTTATGAATTCTTTTAACATGCTGCAAGATTTTACAACGTTTGCATTTGAAGGCTAGCGTCACATATCAGCTTCATGGGAACAAGTTTTCTAATTTAGTAGGTTTGCTCGGTAGATCGCACAATACAATGTTGCACTTTGATGATGAAGAGCTCCGGTATGAGCCCTTTAAATCTACGGTTCAACAAATCAGCTCAGGAAGTTATCACGGGTGCAGCTACAAATGTGTTTTTATATCACTTTTTCATTTGTTAACAAATGTAGGGTTGGGTTTGGTGTAGACGATATTTCCAACACAAAAGAGCACAAACTCAGACATTTGAATTGACAAACAGTCCAGAGTGATGTCTGGTTCTTTTAAACCAGATCTTTTTGAACTACTTGAAACAATTCTTCCAATTTAGACTGAACCGTCTGAAACAGTGGCTCGAGCAGCACAGTCCTACTAGTTACTCAATCAGACCTCGCTTTCAGACTCCTGACAGTCAGTCAGACTGGAAATGAGCCAAAATAGAGACTTATCTGATCCTATGATGAATGAACTCATTCAGCGCTCCAGTTCCTCCAACGGTCACTGAACTGAGGAAACCGTTCGAATCGGACTGAAGACCGATGAGCTGCTGATATGCGCATGTGTGAACCCATGGAACAAATTAACATTTTTTTATGGTTTCTCATTGTTTATGTAAAAAGGTCAGATGATGAAGACTAGTTTCTTGCAGGGACAGATTGTTTTGCTTCATAAGACATCGATATATCATTAGGTGCCATACTTTTGAGTTCCTTTTGTTTTTCTCAAAAATGGGCATCCACTGACTTGCATTGTATTAATCACCAAAGACTTTTACAGTTAAAAAAAAAATCTCTTAACTGTTCTTCTAAAGAAAGTAACCTAGGGCAGTGTGGGAAACAAACAAATTAATTGGTTAGTGGTAACATGCGTGACTGAAATATTTCCACACATGCTACCATAACTAAACAGAAGTTAGCTACCATATCAACAGTAGAAGTACATTTCTGGCTAAAGTAAATTTTCATCTCGTTTTTTTTTATTATTTGCAAATCTGCTATTATTTAGTCTCCAATCTCTTATTTATACTTTGCTAATTAGCTGAAGACACCAACCGGATTTAAATTCCTGTTGCGCACATAGGGAATGTTGAAACACTGCATTATAATTTATATTTAGAAATGGTTACTTTGGCTTGTTTGGGTGTCTCGTTTTCTGCGACAGCTGTGTGTACTATATGTCTGCGTTTTTATGAATGTTGAAATGTTTCTTCATACACACATTGTTTTGAACTAGACTACATGGCTGTGTCTTACGATCAGGTCCATTTCAAGCATGGTTGCAATGTGTTCGTTGTCAAACTCCAGTATTAATTTTTAATTCTAAAAATGCCACTCACATTACAAAGTTAGACTGTAGCCCACCGTATGTTGTCACATTTCAATTCCATTATGTTGAGGCAAATAAAGAAAAGTGTATACACTGTAATTGTGAAACTATTTTTTTTTACACAAACTGAGAATGTCAAAAAGTGTACCCCGTACTCCCCTGCATCTTGGATGGCCAGAGGGTAAATTAGAAACAAATTTTCATTTTTGGCTGAAGATGGATAGATGGAGTATTCAAAGTATTCACTTTAGTGGAAGACATGTACTCATGGGCTTTATAGGACCTTGATCTGATCCACACAACCGAGCTGTCTCTTAATACATTTCAGCAGTCTGATAACTGAAGATGTGTTTCAGTATTTCCCATTGAAAACATGATACCTCAAAAAAGGAACCAACACATCACCCATGTCCTCTACTGACTATTATCTTCTTTATTACAGCAGTTATATATGATCCTGTCAGGACATTGTTTTGACCAGAGGTGGGTAGAGTACCCAAAAACTGTACTCAAGAAAAAAGTAGAAGTACTTATTTACTCAAGTAAAAATGTAATAGTCTGAATAGTTACTTAAGTATGAGTAAAAATGTATTAAATAAACAACAACAACAACAACTCAAATAGTTAGTTACTAGTTACTAAAATTACTGTTTTTTTCACAGAAAATGTACTTAAATTACTTACATTTAAATTATGTGTTGGAATTTTTGGATTTTTAAATATACCCTAAAAGTAGCCTATTAGTTACCCCAAAAACTCACTGCAATGAAGTAAATGTACCTTGTTACTACCCACCTCTGGTTTTGACATCAATCTTTTCGTTTCTTCAATATTTTTACATTAACCACAAACAGACTTAGAAAATAACTGAAAGTTATCCTGAAGTCTGATTGAATGTATAGGTTTGCAGAGTTTCCTCTCATAATCATTAGTTATTAATACAACAGGAGACATATTCATTTCTTTTTCCTTTTACTGTTTATTTATTTATTTACTAACTAACTAACTAACTAACTAACTAGTTACTACAGATTGGTCTGTTTATGCATCAGATGAGCATTAACGGCTTTCACCTGGTATTCATAAAAATTAATTAACTTCTTTTTTCTTCACACAAATGAAAAATAATATCCATACATTATGTTAACCAGTAGTAAGAAACATTAAAACAGGTCATATTTATTTTCATGAATCTATTAAAGTGGCCTTAACTACTACTAATAACATTAAATATGTACAAGACAATGGATTTACTGTTTAACTACATGTTCTGAAAATCATGCTGCTAATGAGTTTTACAACATTTGTTTCTGGTGTTAGATGTCCATGGGATTTTTCCTAAGGTCAGTTAATTTATTAACTAGTTTAACAACTTGATGACATCAAAAATTGTTATATTTATAAAGAAAAAATAAATAAAATCTGAGAACTCATTACATGGTAGGGATGCAATATTATGACACTATGGTCTATTTCTGATCTTGATATTGTAGTAGTCATTACTAATGTTAATTAATACAATAAATATGTAGAAATGTGTTTTAATGGGAAATATCTTGTCATTCTGACAAACATGTCGGTTCACAACACTAGCCTAGTCTAGTACAAGTTATGCAAAAACACCATTTATAATCTCTGAAGCTGCAAAATGTGTGGCAATCTGATGCAACAGATCTAAATTAAATTCAGTGAATTAACGCTTTTCATTCATTTCACATTTCTTTTAAATTGCAAAAGCTGTAATAGATCTAATTTAATTGTACAGGGGCAATTTTCGCCCCATTATCTTACATTTGTACCATTTTTGCTATTTTGTAATATGCTACTTAATGCAAGTACTTTAAATGCAATTAGAACGGACCAACATGTATGTACTACACCGATGAGGCGTAGCATTATGACCACTGACAGGCGAAGTGAATAACACTGATTATCTTTTCATCACAGCTTTTGTTAGCGTCACTTAAGCCCTAAACACGATTTTCAGATGTCCTAGATTAAAGATTGGCGTATTGAAACAATTGTGGCGATTTCTGTGATCATGTGATTTATCATGCTTTATTTATTTTCTCGCTTGAGCATGCTAATAATATTTAATTTTCTTATAGTAATGTGCATGATTGTGTACAAATCAATAGTTTGTACAAGTCAATCATTGTACAGTACACACACACGACACAGCCAAGTTTATTAGATTAATGTTGCACAGTGTGACATGCAGTGATCTTATAGGATTGCTAAACTTGTGCAGTGTGTTTTAGGCTTTAAAGGATCTGCTGTTAACATCTTGGTGCTAGAAACCACAGCACACCTTCAGCGGTCTTGTGGAGTCCACGTCCTTTTGTACCTTTATTTCTGAGAGTGTGGGATGAGTCTGAATGTGCTAAATATAAGTATCTGATCCATTAATTTTGATTGTATTGCAAAGAGCAGAACATTCTGCTGAATGTGTGTCTCTTACAACACTCCTAAAAGCTCTGGAATCACCATCAATACTAATTGGAGTCGTGTCTGGAATATTGAACAATCCACCTCAAGCCTCTGGAGCAAAAACACTTTATTTAAACAATGTGTGTGTCTATATTGAAAAATCAAGGTGTCTGTCAGATCACTCATCCCCAGTTTGCATTTTATAGAGCGAATTCATAGCAGAAATATTTTTAAATATGCAAATGCATCCTATATCAATCTTATTTGGCTGTCTCTGTTCATTCGTTGAAATATGGATGCCTTGTCTGTCTGCTGGAAACTTCTATAGCTGTATCGATTTTTAAGAGATATTCGTATAAGACAATGTTCAAGACTTTTGAATCTGAATGAAAAGAAAAACATGTTGATGGGATAAAATCTGTTGTTAAATATCAAATTATATGCCCAGCCATAGTGCGAAATGACACCCTTGAAGTTACAATAAACTTCCACAAAAGGAATCCCAAAAGATTTGTTGCAAGATTCAGGTTTTCCTCTCAGAGCAGCCCGAGAATGGTAGCATTTAACAACTCCATGTCTACCAGCCATCTGTCAAATGGAGAGAGCTAGTGTTAAGTGATTAGGGGCCCAGGGCAGTGTTAACTAATTAACCTGTCTAATCAACCTACAACCTCTCATAGTCCTGATCCTGATCCACTCTGGCTTGAACCTACCAGGCTAGCTATAGTTGATTATCGATCACTTCTGAAATGTGATCTACCCTGTGTGTCGGACCAGCCTTATAAAAATACTTTACAGATCTACTAATAAAATATCAATGGCAATTCTTTTACGAGTAGGCTTTACTCTGAAGGGTTCAGTTCTGAGCTATCCACAGGCAAACTTCGCTGAGATCTATAACCTCCCGAAGCCTAAACAATTGGCAGATATTTTCTCTGCAATAGTTGAGCAATACAGTTCTGTGAATAAATTGACAATTTAGCAGTGAGCTGGACAGATGATATATTTCTGTGGGCAAGCAGTTAAGTGATCATGCATAGGGAGGAGTTAGGGATGGAGGAGGCTAAGGGCATGTCTATGTGACAGACCATGGCAAGTGTGAGTACGGATGATCTTATATATTTTATTAATTATAGTGGGAGGAGTTACGGCATGGTCTGCTATCTAATTAATTTTCTCTTCTGATTGGCCTCATATTAACAATCCTGTCAGATCGCTCATCCTTAAACTGAGCTTGCAGGTAGGCCGATCTGGTTTCGTCTGTTAAAGTTAACCTTTTTGACATGTTTCTGTGTTGTCACTGCTCAGCAATGTCATGAATGTGCTAGGGTGATGACTAAAGGTGGTGACTGAGTAGATCAGACGTCACATTTTTAAGGAGGTCCTAACAGCTTGTGAAAAATCACAGGTACTTTATGCAGGCTGTGTGCAGTTTACTGTGGATTAACTGTTTTGAAACGTATATGGTAGTTACATAGCCCCTAGACCTCATTTGACATGAAAAATGTAAGATTTGACAATATGGGACCTTTATTACGTTTTTATATTTAACTAAGGAATGATATTAAAAATACATGTTATTGCATCATTGCGCTTTAATCCACACACATGAAAGTGTCCAAATTTCACAGGAAAATTTTCAACACTGTGATGGATAGTAATGTCTACAACAGACACGAACACTGTCACAACAGTTTAAAGTTGTCTGATTTGGCATGGTCTCCCTGCTGCACTAATAGTAGTAAGGCTTTCCTCTGTGTAAACATATCCTTCCAAGTACAGATTTAACTGCATTATTTGTGTCCCCCTCAAAAAATGCTCTTTTGTTCATTGTCCCAACTGTTAGACAAAATTTATATCCCTGCCTCAGGGTGGCATACAGCATTATTGCTCTATTATAAAACCTGATAGTTGGTAATATAGTTTAATATAGCTTTGAAGTGATATGTGCCCATGTTTTGTTCATATTTTTAATATATTATTGTTCCTTTCTATTTTGTGGAGTTCTTTCAGTTTTATTGCCTAGTGTTCACGCACACAAATACAGAATGCAGACACACAATGACACAAAAAATAACAAAACATCTCAGGATCCTTGATTGTAACTGTGTTTCCTGAAAAAGCGGGAATGAGATGCTGCGTTCAACAATGAGAACATTCTTTCTCTCAACTACGGTAGTAAGCAAAGTCTTTCTTTCAACTACTGGTTGACTTTTCAGAAGATAATTAGGTCAAGAATGCAAAATAGCTTTGACCAGTCCAGGGGCAAAGTCTAGGCAGGATGATGAAACCCCTAGCTCTCTTTAGAGAAGTAATAGCCATAAAAAAAAAAAAAAAAAAAAAAACATCTTTAGGATCAGAAACTTGGCAGGGGCTTACTCTAGTGGTTCAAAATAATTATACGTCCCATGAAGGGGATGTTGCTCTAATGTTGCTCTAACACTTAGCTCCAGGAATGAAGCAGGAAACTAGAGTGTGCTTTCCCATAGATACCCCATCAATCAGAGAATGGTCAGCCAAAATGGTGGTCATATAGACTCTTAAGCCTAAGATTCAGTGCATGAATTTTGGCTGTCCCAGATGAAACACCTGCATTGTGAAAAAACCGTGGCGATTTCTGATTCGCTGCAATTGTTTCACAATGCCAATCTTTTCATCTGAAAATCATGCAGTGTGTTTTGGGCTCTGTGTAATTTAAAACGTGGATTCCCTGGAGTCTCAAAGGAGCCAGTGCTGCATCCATGTATACATCCATGTGTATGTGCGGGGTGACAAGGCTAGGAAGATGGAAGAACCCAATACCTGTAAGCTTCGTAAGTTCACGGGACATGTTCTATGCCCCCCTTGTCTAGCAGAGCTTGCAATCAATGTGCTAATAAATGTTCTTGTTCTGGTTTTACTGAAATAAAGGAAGGATGAAGCACAAACCGTATCCTGTTGCCTTTCACCTTTCAACCCATGGAAAAATATCTGACAGTACTTTCCACACTGCCAGTTTCTCCGAAAGGGGCAGTCGTTTTAACACATGGTTTAGCTTGGAAGATGTTAAAAGTTTGGTGTCCTGAAACATGGCAGAAGGTAACTGAACATGTATCACTTTGTTGGAGACTGCTATCCTTTGGAACACCAGTGGTGGCTGAGTTTGTTCAGCGCTCAACTGAGCTGCTAGAATTTTTTGTGCCCCTCATGTGTCCTAGGTGCGCCAGCCTCAGGACTTTTTTCTTTGAAGATATGGGCTCCTCAGATACTGCAAAGGTCTGTGTACTGCAGCGAGACGCTCCCCAGCCTTTTAAAGGAGGCACACGACTCTTCTCCTGAGCTGCTTGCCTCAGAGAAACCAGACCAGGGGACCTACTTTCAGATGCATATGTACAATTCACAGAATGAGTGTACACACAGAAAATGCTCTTATACATCTTTTTCTAATGTCTTGGTCACACAAGACAAACAGGTAAAGTTCTGAAAATGCCTCCTTATCTTTGCTCCTGCCTGCTCTCAAGTTCTTCAGCAGGTCAAACTGGTGTGCCATCTTAAGAGATGAGCCTCGGACAAGCATCTCTTTTCAGACTCCGACATGATGGAAGTAATTTTTTTTTGCTCTTTAAAGTGAACATAAACTGCAATGCGACACAGATGCACTCTGTCTCTCACACACACAGTGCAATCTTTGAAGTCAAAGAAACCTGAAGGTGTGTCTGTTTCATGTCTATTTATAACCTCTCAGGTGAATGTAATCAAACGTCACCTAGCGAGGTTATTTAAAGGGATAGTTCACTTTGAAACTAAAATTTGAAGTTTATCAGCTTACCCAAGGGCATCTAAGGTGTAGGTGTCTTTATTTCTTCATTAGATCCAATTTTGAAATTTTTAAGTCAAAAAGTTGTTCTGTCAGTCATATAGTCTGTATAGGGAACATTCTCTATGAGAGAAAACGCGCAAAGAGAAATCCAAATTAAATCATACTTCATCATAACAATACATTGATTGCCTAAGACACAAAACGAGAGGTTTGTGTGAGAAAATGAACAGTATTTATATCGTTTTTTTACCTCTTGCACAACACCATGTCCAAATGATCCGTCGGCAATAATATTCTATTCTATTCTATTCTGTTCTATTCTATTTATAACTGCATTTGTGGTTGTGAATACAGTATTAAACAATACACTGGGAAGGAAATACATCAACCATGTGCAGTTGGACTGAAACCAAAAATAATTGTGAAAAAGGTGATTATTCCAAAGGAAGGGTGTGTATGTGTGTGTGTGTTTGTTGGTGGGAGGAATGGCTGGTGTATATTCTCTGGGCTGGGTGCGGACACAATACTTAATTCACATCACATACTATGTTCTTTCTTGCCAGACACTGTGGAAAAAAACCTCCTTGTATGGCGTATCCAACCTTGGATGGGGGCAGCATCAATGGCTCCACATGCCTCCTCCATTGCTGGGAGTGTCACGTTGACATAGTGGTGATGACCATATACTTTCCAGCGCCATATGGAGAAAAAAAATCCTCTGTTGAGTTAGAAATGGTGAATATGGAAGCAGACAACAGAAAAATGGGGATAACAAACCTGTTTTGAACATGCTACATGCAACAACCTTTCTCAGCATGAAACCTTCACCTTTTCACTCTGTAGAAGATTCAGGCACAGTGTAAGTGTGCCATGAACTATAACATAATATGTACTATTTTATACAATATAGGCAGATTGTGTTCGACTGTCTATGATATCCCAACCAATCATGCAGTGCGCTGCAGTAAATGGATGCATAGCTGCTAAAATATATATATATTATAGCATACTGTATGTTATGCTGAAATAGCTATTATGTGTACATTAGAACATGTGTACATTGCAGTAAATTGTTACATACCTGTTCTCATTTGTGAAGGTTCAAATTATACCCGTGACAGTAAATAGACTTAAATTACGTTCAGCCTCTCTCGTTGTTAAACCGTAATTGATCACACAGTAGTCCTAATCTCACCAGACACCACTCTTCTAGTTCCTCCTCTTTGTCCTCCTCCTCTTCACCATCCCACTTGTCGTCTTTCTCTCCCTGCTTTGTATTATATTTATAATAATATATTATTATTATATATAATTAATATTTTGTTCCTTTTATTTGCAATAGCATAATTGGTGTGTGCTTCTGGTGTTGTGCAGTAAAGATTTTTTGAGCAGTGAAGCTTGTAATGTTTGAGCAGGTAAAGATTTTTTGTGTAAGCTGTTTAAAAAAAAAAAAAACTATAATAGTAATTGCATTAAATTAGCAGCAGACGACAGAAATAATCATGAAATGATATCTGAAGATGCGTTGAAGTCCCACTATTATTAAATCAAAGGCTCAGTTAAGTGTCCAAAACATTAAATTCAGTTCACACCTAGGTATATTTCTAAAGTATAGTAGTTTTCATAGTAAGAATTCTTTTGTAGAAGTCTCTTTCTCACTGGGTAAGTTAATGTGCAAACGAGATACCAGTGTCTTCGGGTAGCTGAGTGAATGCGAGTCAAATTTGCATTTTGCACCTTTGGTTGTGTTCACAATGGAAGTAAGTGCACTATGGGGGGAAGCTGTGAGGTGGTTTTAATTGTTCATGAGGTAGATGGCCTAAGGGGAAACTGCTCTTGGATCTTCTGCTGCTCAGAGGTGACTTTTCCACAACGGAGTCTATACAGCATTTGTGTGTCCCAGTTCAGTTCGGCGCTGCTCAGATCTCCGTTGCTTTCGAGCATGTTCAGCTCCGGGTTGTTATGATTGCACCAGACAGCCAGCTGTTCCTCCTCCCTTCTGTATACAAATCCGTCAGTGTCACGAACGAGGCAGATGACTGTAATATCTTCTTTGGAAGTGCAGTCAGACTCTGCACACATCCCTGAGGAGCAGCAGTCCTTACAGCGGAGTTTATCACTGATATGTATTACTGTCTCATATTGACTGGTCAGCCACGACAGGCCTTTTTGCTCAGTATTCAAACTAAACGAGGTCCAGCAATGCTCCAGTGAGGATGTCCAGGTAGTCCAGAATCTTCAAGGGCTTTATGACAATCAGAAACAATTGTTATGAACCTTTTTGATTTGTAAAAAATTGCTGTTGTTCTGTAAATAATGTACTCACTTCGTGTGAAGTTTTTAGACACCTAACTGCATGCTAGATGCACTTTTCATCACAGTTTTCATTTCTAATAAAACGCAGTTAATCGAACTTTAGCTCTGTTTTTAACAACTTAAGTAGCATTTAATTGCTTAGTCAAATTACTTATTTAATGTGCACTGTCAAATAGAATTATGAATGCAGTGTCAAATAGAAGTATGTATGGCAAAATAAGATATACTTTAATGTAATTTCTATTAAAACTTGTATGTATGTCAAAGTTACAACTTTGCAGTATGTTTTCTTTGATTTGGAGCTGTGTTAAAACCCGCATGAAAGGCAATTATCAAAAATTCATAATAGGGGCACTTTAAAAGACGAAAGGATACTACGAGCCTTTTAGACATTCAAACTAATGTTTTAATGGGAATATGAGATCGATCTGAAGAATGAATGCTGGATCAGATGCAGGTAATCATTTAACTTATTCTGTCATTATTCACTGCTACACACAATACAGGCTTTTAGTACATTAATAAGCTTTTATCGAAGCAACTCATGTTCAAGTTTTGGAATTAGTAACATTGGCTTGGGCTCAGCTGTTACACTGTCGACATTAGATTTGAATCCATGGTGGAAGGAAGTCTGTACAAAATAGATCTTTTGAAAATTATCCATTGTTATTTTTTTATGTATTTACACATTCTTGCTATTGAACTGTTGTATAAATACAATGTCATAACCCACTCATATATATATATATATATATATATATATATATATATATATAATCATTTTGTGTAATATAATCAATATTTTACTCTCAGCGTTTGTGTGAAGACTGTGAGCGCTCTAGACTGTATGTCTGAGTCACTGACCCCGTGGGAAATTGAAACAAGACTCTGAAGTGGTTTTCGAACAGAAAAAGCATCAAGAATGTTTTTGAGGGGTTAGTAAAACAAGAACAACTCATTTTGATTTGCATTTGATTTAAAACCACTTTGAAACTGGATTTCCATGCACCGAGCATCTGTCATACAAACAAAACATTAATATTTTTCCCAGGCAATAAATACAGACTTAAGATTGCAAATATTTGGCAGAGGAAAGCAAGTGATGCTAAATTTGCATTTGCTGCTGAGAATAAACAATTCATCCGGTCTCTAAATGAGATGTTGCAGCGAGCGCAAACAAGAACAAGGAAAGCACTGAACTGTGGAAAAAGAACAATAAGCAGGGGAAAAGGATTAAAAAAAAGGAAAAGGCAGTGCACGTTTTCCCTTGAAGAAAGCAAGAATAAAACTAACAGAGTAGGCCCTAGACGGTGCTCTTTAAATCAAGTGAAGTGCAGATATTTATGGGCGGTTCATTTGATAGCTGCTTCACCGCAGCACACGGAAGGGAGAGAGAAAGTCATCCTGCCGGCACAGCAAACTGCAACGCGGATGAATCAAACCTTGCATTGATCATGCGATTGATTAGAATTTGGCTGGCGCAGGCCGGGCCTTTTAATTAAAGCTGACACCGTGTGGTGATGTCTCTTTAAGACAACTTTAGTGATGTAATTAGCACTGAACAGGCAATTACACCTCAGCAATGTGGAAACACCAGGGGTGTCAGCTCCTTCCCACATCTACATATAGAAGTAACGTAATACAATGCATAATTTCGCATTGATGTATGAAGTACCCAATAAACTGAATCATGCTCAATGTTTCTTTGTATAGTGAGGATGTATTTTTTAGTAGTTAACATAAACTTACATTGAACAATACAGCATTAGTTAATTTGTGTTGAATAGCTGAATAGCGTTTTTTTTGTATGCACTGTTAGATTTTAAAAATACCTATATGTAATTACATCTTTAATACATTTTTGTACTTATAATTACTAATTACACTGTTAACGCATCCATTACACCTTAACCTACCTTTAAACCTACCCATACCATCAAACCTGTCCCTAAACGTACCTGCAGCCCCCTTAAATAGCAACTAAAGTGTTTTGCAGTACAATATGAGCGCAATAAGTACATTGTACTTATTCTTTGGTTTAAGTACATAGTAGTTAAGGCCACCTAATGTAAAGTGTGACCCGAAGATTTAATTAATTTAATTAAATGAATGATCCTAATTTCTCAAAATTAGTAACGTTATTAGAAATTTTGCTTGTAATTTAAATTCCAGTTTAACATGCTGTATGTTGTGACGAGTTCAATTCAAATCCTTCATGAATAAAAAGATAGATATATTAAAGATATATTATACATATATGTATGTATGCATGTATGTATGTATATATGTGTATATTTATTTATTTATTTATTTTTTCATGTTGAAGGTCACAATGAGAGAGACGAGACCTGAAGTCAAATCACATTTAATTTTTTTTTTTTTTTAGATCAATGTTATTTTTAAAACACGATAAGCATCAAAGCACCTGGAACAGAGGTCATTTATACACATGTAATGTGGTTGCAGATATGAAATGTTAGTGATGTTTGATATCATCATCATCACACTAAAATGTCACGGAAAACGATTGAATATCACTGCCAATAGATGAATCTAGTCTTTTATTTCCCTTCACAAGCCATGGCCTTGACTCTTCGCAATCTCTGCAAAAAAAAAAACATTCTTTGGAGCATCGTTCACATGATAACAGAGTCCCGTGTGCACCAAAAAACCTTGAAAGGAAACAAAAATGAGAGGAATTATCACATTTGTGTATTAGTAATTGTGTTTTCTCCTTGAAACCGCCTCATAATTGGACTGTCACTCAGCAGCGATGAATATGCCTTGAAACTCTGTAAATAATGCACTGGTTTTCTTTTATGCTCCACAAAGAAACACAGATGAACAGAGGATCAGAATAGAGGAACAGGTATATGAAAATGAGTATCAAACAGTCCTCCTGGAGAATAAAGCACGATTCTGATGGATTTGGTCCCGCCGGCCTTCAAGACGACACAAATCCAGGGTTCAATACTCAAGAGCAAAACCCAGAGGAACGTGTTATTGCTCGGTGGCTGCACTTTCGTAGCTCAGGAGGAGACAGAATAGAGCTCACATTCATGATTCATCTCTAATTTGTGTCGAGTTTTGTTTCTCCTGGGGAGTTTTTAAAGAGCTCAACTCAATGTCATTGCAATTCTTTTTTACTGTATGTTAAACCTTCAAGAGAATCCTTCATTGACAATTGAGCACAGTTTATGTATTTGTGACTGAGGAACAGCGCGTGGTGGATTTACACAACCAATGATCAAAGAGAATATTAATATTGGAGTTTGGTGGCACCTTTTAGATTTGCAGTCATGCTGTATTTTAAAGAGTGAAGAAAAATGACTTTTGTCTAGTGGAGATACACACACACACACACACACACACACTTTTGAGTAATCTTAGCCAAAGCAAGCTCCCATAATAACAAAATGGTTACACTTTATTTTGACATACTACTTTATTTGTCCACTTTCGACATACTACTAGCTATAAGTAACTTTTTAGCAACACGTTAACTAACTGTCATTAATTTGCAAAACATGTCTAAAAATTCTAAGAGTAGACTATTAGGGTAGGTTTAGGGTTAGCAGAATAAGTTGACATACTTGCAAGGTTTCTCATAGCATGTTGTATGCTGTGAACCCATCAAAATAAAGTATACTAATACTAATGACTGCTAGCTGACATGTAGTTGGAAAGTTACTTATTGTTAGCAGAATGTGGACTGTCAAAACAAAGTGTTACCCAACATATTTACAAAAGCCTCCAAGCAGTATTTTATTTAATGATATTTTATGTGATAGACATCCTTCAGACAATTATGACAAACAGAGAAGAAAAATGAGATCTCTTTATTATTCTACTATGTAAAAATGAGCTGCCAAACTATGTTTTCTTTTTCTTTGTCTCTAAACATTATTCAAATATTTAAATGTGTGATTCATTTACATACAAAAACACATGGCTTTACAACAACAACAAAAATATAATTGTTGTGGTAATTAAATAATTTTTGTATTTATATGCACATTTAAACTTCGTTTTTTTAAACGAAAACTTTCAGCCCAATTCACAGAACATGCATAGGCACACAAGCTTTTAGTAAATTTGGAGTTTCCTAAATAAGGTGATTAATTTGCATAATACATGCCCAAATCAACTCCACATAAGGGCGTTCGCCAAAACGGCACTCGTCTAAAGAAAAAAAAAGGTGGCGCCAAAACAAAAGACAATGAAAAAGGACTTATGAACGTGAGGTCGCGATAATGAACGTGAGGTTTTGCCGGCGGAGGTGGAAGCCAGAAAAAAAAAATTGCTATTTAAAAATGTTTCCCCTGGCATAAACTGAACAGCCATTTGTCACTTTCAGCAAACATATCTGTGCGCTAAAGAGAAGCTCTCTCCTTAGAGCCGCAATGTCTTCAAGCTGAGACACAATAATCAATAATCACTATTTATATAAGGATAGATCAGGTGATTGTTGCTCAACATCTAATTATATATATATATATATATATATATATATATATATATATATATATATATATATATATACATTTATCTGTGGAAAAAAATTTTTCTACAAACATTTTTTTGATGAATCATGATTTATGAATTTTGCTTATGTATGTTTAGTGAATGAGACGCAATATTTCACAATACAGAGTATAGAGATTAGAGTAAGAAACCACTCATGAAGCTTCAGCATGCCCTGGTAACCTCAAACATTTTGGCTACTTACATTTCCTTCACTTCCTTCAATGTAACAATCCAGTTGTTAATAATTGTCAGAATTTCAAGTAGCTCCAAGAAGTAATTTACATGTTTAGCTTTAAACAGATCCAGTCTATGGAGAAGTGATTAATGCAGACACACGGGCAGTAGAAATCCCTACAGCTGCAGACGGCGGTCCAGAACGCGCAGAACAGATGCAATAGTACGCTACATTATTCAAAGCAGCCCGCAAACAAAACCATGATGAATGTTGTGTTTCCGCCGAGGTGCGTCTGCACACAACAAACACCTTTTAAATTCGAGAACAATGCATTTACACACAGCCGTTTTCAATAGACTCAATAGGACGATTCGCTGCAGCAGACTACTGACTGTACGCTTGCTGCTGGTCTACGGCTGATAGCATGTGTGTGTGTGTGAGAGATCTTATAGGGTTTTGATTTATTTCATCGTTTCCCATGGTCTATGGAGCACTCAAAAAGTGTTAATGCCATGTATCGGGGCAGGAGCCATAAATCACAGGCCGAGCTGAGGAGGAGCCGCCGTCCGGCACCCTGCCGCTGATTTGGACATTGAACCTTGAACCCCAGAGACCCTCAGCAGCTCCCCTGTGTGGTCTGGATGAGAGAAAGAGAGAGAGCGAGAGAGAGAGATAGAGATAGAGACTGGAGAGGTGAGAACATCTTAATGAGAGAATCTGACATCTCCTCACCTCCTCAGATCTTACAAGAGACTCTGAGTGAGCGTACTGACATAAAAAAACAAAAAAAACTGACCATGCATGTGTTAGAACACTGGGATTTTCGCCTGCTGAAAAAAGGTTTTAAGTCAGTTATGTCTACACTGTAATAAACAAAGAAGTTGTTTAATCTATCTATATATTTAGCCATGTGTGCATCTCGGTGGTCTTCCACTAGAAGTTGTACATTTGTGCTCCATGAGCTTCTAATAAGCGTTAGAAATCAGTCAGAATGAGGAATTTTAGAAAGCAGCATGATTTCACCACCTACCTTTTGGAACGGCCTCTGCTGCGCTCATGATGCTCTAAATGTTGCCAAGGTAGGCAGACCGCTACATTTCGCAACAAAGCTGTGGAGGATAAAAAAAAAACAAAAAAACAAGATTTTTCAGCATATGCCGGTGAACTTTCCGAACTGCATGAAAGTGCTGAATGTGAAAATGTTTTAAGCTACGTGACGCACAAACACCTGCTCACTGCTTTCTACTTTTAGCTGCTGCTTTAGAGGATGTTCAGATCTCTTATTGAAAGTGATGCAAACCCCCTCAAGCCTGGTTAATGTTCAGCGAATCCATTTGTGAAATACATCAAATGAAGGCCATTTGCTTTAGTCTTGCGAAGCTCGATATTCAAGTCAACGCTCTACCTGGTAAACAGATCAATAGGCCTCATTTCCCTGTGGTCAGTTGTTAATGAAATTGTGCCATTCATTAAAACGTGAAAAAATAAGATCAAATGACTGTAAATGGACGGAGTCTGTCCTTGAGGGCTGTGTGAAGGTGATGCTGATTTATATAGTCAGTTAATGACATGAATCCCTGCGTCTCACAGAATGAAGATGATGTGGGCCGTCATTGGGAATTTTAGTACTTCTTTCAGCGACTGTCATTGATGATGCTTCCTGCGGTTTTGCTTTCAGAGACGGATAGAGAGTTCATATGAACAGAATGCTGTTCTGTCCACTTCACTTCCCTACATAATTACACCAGAATCAGTCCAGACCGAAATACGGGTCTTTTAAATAAAGCTTTGTGTTTACATCACAGATCACACAGTTCACATGAAGCACACTCGCCTCTCCATTGCCGACTGCAGTTTTGCATTAACATGTTGCTTTGCTAATATAAACATTTCAAAACACATACTGAATAAACTTTATTATTATGATTTAGCATATTATATAGTTAACCTACAATATTCCTATTTTTAAAAAGTACACTTTAAGCGTAACTTGAAAGTAAACAGGTAATTAATTTCCATGGTTTTAGTCAGCTCTTTGGTTTTGCTCTGCTTATATAACCCTCGTGTTTCTCTTTTATTTTGTCAGTCATTTGATGTTATGGTTTATGGCATGCTTCTGATCCTCATGCCCCTTGTGTTTTCTGTTTTGTTTCTTTTATTAAAACTCTTGCACTTGGATCCATATCTCTTTCTACCTTCTCTGCCAGCCATATTACAACTATGTTTCTAAAAATGCAGTTTATAATAGTGTTATAATTATTTTGATGCAATTTTAACATTAAACACACGTTAAAAATGTAATTTCAACATTTAAAAGTCAAAATAATTAAAATCTACTTTCTATTTAAACACAGGTTTTAAGAGAAATTGTCTAATATTTAAAAGTTTCCATCGGATTTCCAGTTGCTATGATTCTTAATGAAAAGTCTACAACATATTTCTCAATGTTAATGTAAAAAACACCTTGTTTTCAGCAAGCCTTTCTGGTCCATGTCGCTTTAAATGTCAATGAGCTCTTTTGACCCCGTCCCTCTCTTCAGTGAGGCGAGAGCGGTTCTCATGAGACGCTTTATTACTTTATCGAAGGAGACTCATAAAATCCCTTATGTTCACTTCTTCTGTAGACGAACCGGGATCACAAATGATTAAAGCAAACATACAGTAGATACATTAAAGGAACAGTTCACCCAAAAATAAAAGTTATGGCATATTTTGCTCACCCCCAAGCCATCCTAGGTGTATTTTTTTTCCACGAGATCATCAAGTTTCAGCTTCGTGGCTGACTTCTGACGTAAGTTGCATCATACGTCCAGTCATAAGCTGGACCTCTGCGGAACGGAAATCAGTTGCTTACGTTATAATTTGAAAACTAGAAATATTTTTGTTACAAAAACCCATCAATCTCCCATAATCCCCCAAATGCGTATAGGTTAGTTTCACAACAGATATATCCAATTTTACCGAGCTTCAGAATAATGGCCACTATCCACAAGCCTTGGAAGAGTCGGGATGAATTTTTCAAAACTATTACAAACTATGTTTGTCTGAAAGACACCTATGATGGCTTGGTTGTGTGTAAAATATGCCGTAATTTGAATTTTTGGGTGAACTATTCCTTTAAGGCAGATCGGGATCAGCGCGTTCCCTTTAAAATGAAAGTAACATTAATCCTCGGTGTCTTCAGCGGCTCAGTTGTTAGGAGTAAATGAGGATCGCTATATTCATTATTACAGCCATCAACAAGATGCTCCAAATCGCAAGACATGTCTTCACTGGCAGACAGATGACAGTTCACTCAGGGTAGGTCTAAAGATAAGACCTCTCAAGAACTACTGAGGGAAGGCCCTGTGCAGAACTGTTCATTCAGTCAGAAATTTCAGAACAGTCTGATTTGATAAAGGGAAAAAGGAAAAAAAAATCACTGGTTGAATTTTTATCATTATAAGATAGATGTGCATACACACTCGTGTTCAAAGAACTTGTGAAGTGAATTATGCATCCGATGACCCCTTTAAGTTAATCCTAAATGCTTGTCAGTATATTCAGCATAAGGTAAAGGTATTTTGAAGAAAATATAAATATGAAATTACATATACAATTGTGGGTTAAGTATATATATATATATATATATATATATATATATATATATATATATATATATATATATATAACTTCAGCTTTTTGCATTTAACATAAATTTTAACATAAAGTTTAATTAAATTTACGTATTTGATCTGAATACATTACATCCAGTTCACACTTAAGTACAGTACAAGTGTATTATTTAAAGAATAAGCACTTAAAAAAGTATGTTAAAGTTTACTTCTTTTTTTACAAGAGGAGAAGTGATAAACTGTATTCTTTTGAATGTCTGTCAGCTACATTTTGAATACATAAATGTAATGATTTGTTTGCCCACCGATTTTATCACGGTGTGTTCTGGGATATTCCTCCACAAAAACATGCAATACTGTTTATTTTTTTATCATACCGCCTGCTTTTTTTCGAATCACTCGTGATTCGGAGAGTGTGCTATACTCTGCTTTTCATTTTTGGCATCTCACAAGGTTTGGAACGGAGCTAAAATGTTACTCTTGCGCAGGTTAAAATGAAAAATATATACTGTTTATGTACTGAAAATACACCCGCAGCATCTGCTGATGTCTCGGTGGATGTGCTGGTTGGTTGGTAACTGCGTTATTTTCTGATTTTCTCTCTCTGTATCTTTCAGACGGGCGAGAAAGTGGCGCTCTCCCATCAAGAGCACGAGCTCGCTGGAGATCCGAGGCGAAGCCCAAGGTGACTCGCCTTATTGGATGCGATGCGTCGACTTGCAGTCGATATGTTACCTAAAACTGATGTCTAACCCTGCGAGCGCTTGCACCGATGTGACTGATGCCCTCAATATTGTCATTCATGGAGTCTCCAGCGGTCACACGGCCACGTGTAATTGGTTGAGCGGTAAAGAGGAGAGAATGCGAGATACATTATCGTGACAGATTCCTCCTTCAAGAAAACACGTCGGCCAAGGTTTCGCTTTTTATACACGCTCTTGGAACACAGTGTTTTTTTCACAGTCATCACATATTTTCCACTGTCTCTCAGATGTGTGTGTGCGCGCGCGAGTGTGAGAGTGAGAAAGAGGAAAGTGTACACCATGTGCGAACTGCTCTATTATTCAGCGTCTTTGCATAGATACATATGCTGCTTTAGCAAACAGCTGAATTAAAACATATTTGTCCGCTTGATCGTCAGCTACGACTGTTAACAAAACAAAGAATATCAGAGTTTGTTTCACAAGGCTGTTTAATTGATTTATTTGTTTTTTTACTTCAAAATGGCATGTTTAATTCAAAGCGTTTTCAAAGTTTGTTTGTGAAAATTAGGGAAAGATAGAGAGAGAGAGTTGAGAACTGTTACCTCCGTTCTAGCTCGCATTCTATCTATACTTTTAACTTGGCATTGTGTACTGTGAATATTGTTTGCTTTTATGATACATTATTTGTAATGCTCCTCATTTACAAGGTGCTTTGGATAAAAGCATCTGGAAAATGAATAAATGTAAATCCAATACATCTTCCTTTGGCCAAATTAAGGCGGTATTTCACATATTCTTTGCAGTGAACAGAATCCCAGAATGCATCGCGACAAGCAACCACATAAATAAATAAATGCATCCTTCTATGATGTTTAATAGGTTGAGAGAAATAATAATAATATAAAAAATAGGCTTGCTTGTATCAAATTCAATACTAAAGTGTATCAAATAAAACACCTCATTGAGATTAAAAATTGGTCATTGGGGCATAGTTTTGCACAGTGACAGATTTGTAGCTGGATTCAATCATTTATGCCCTTTTTAATGCTTTGCTTAAATGAAGTTTTAAATAAAGTGTTAATGTGATTGCACAACAGTTATACGAGAGCAAAGGCTGTTTATGCGTCATGTAGTTCGGTCACTGTTGGCGTGGGCATGATATTGTTTGAGTTCTGTAATATGCATTGGATATCAGACACCGTAACGTTAAATGAAAAAAGTTATTGCGCTATCCGTGAGACTCTGTTTCGCTGGTGTTTGCTCTTGTGCTGGTGTGCATTTGCTTATCATAAGGTTTTATCATTTGCGTAGTTTAAATGCAGCTCTTTTGGAAAGCACATTCATAACTGAGCTTCACAGATAAAGTCTCATATCAACAGCAAAACAGCAGCCGCTACAAAATATTAAATACACAAACTGCCCGAGTCAAGACCCAGTGTTGTTTTTCTTTATAACGTGATGTAAATTAATAACTGCAACACACTAATTAATGGACAGTTTAATGTAGCGCAAGGTACAAACAAGATTCATTTCAACGTAACTAAATGATTGTCAGCCAGTCAATATATGTTTTTTTAAAATATGGTTATGCTGAATGTTCTAACAAGCATTTATAGTGCACTTTAATATACATTAATGCCATTTATGCTTAAAATGGTGCATGTATTTACTGTAAATATGCTTTTAATTAAACTGTAATCGTTTGGAATGATGAAGTTCTTTTTTTGAAAGCACAAACGAAAGGTTTTTTTAAAACAAATGTTTTAAAATCTTCTTTAAAGGAAAACTTTAATTTTTGATATTACAAAATGTACTTTTTGAAAATTTACGTAGGTGTGTTAAACACTTGAAAGTCTGTCATCAAGTACACTTAAGTTTCTTTTTCATTAACTAAGTTATAATTAAATATACTTTTAAAAATTGAAGTACTCTACGAGCGCACATTTAATACAACCACACTTCTTTTTTTTACAGTAAAAAAGTATATGGAAGTATATTTATATTTAAGTATATGGCAAACGCTAAGAGTTCATTACAGTTCATTTAAACCACTGAGGTCTCTGTTCACACTGTAATCATAAATCTTTGGCTCTTTAGTTCCATATAAAATTAGATCAGGTCAAGGCCAAGAATACAAAATTATTTAAAACACACTCACACGCACCCACCAGGTTTAAAGTCCTGAAATATGTTGCACCTTGTTCACTCGGGAGGTTTTTTTTTGTCCCACACGATATTTAACCTAAAGAGGGAATATCACTGCTTTACTTTGCATCCCGCAAATCTCTGAACTTTCTTCACAATAAGTTCATTATAATACATAGTGAGCCTCACAAGTTTTTATTTTGCAAATACATCAAGAATAAATAGGCTTGGAGATTCGCAATTCCAATGATAAAAATGACAACAGTGTAGACTATTTTTTTTCAAGCTGCCATATTGCGAGTGCATTGTAAGTGCTAAAGAGGAACAAAACACGTTTCTTACTTCGTTGTCTATTTTGCCGGTACATAACCAGGTTTTATTTTAGATTTGCGTTAGTCTTGTTATTTGAATGTCAGTCCTTTGCAGTCAGAGGCCACTGGCCCTCTCAGTCTGGGCCCCCGATCCATCCCTGTACGCCTTATAGAAACCTTCACGAGCTACACTGACCACTGGATCCTTTCCTCACTTCTCGGTCGCACATTAATTGGTCGATCAGGCAGTGCTCGTCCCTCTGAAGCAAAAATAAATGGAAAGCAACTCCTCTCTGGTTCTCTGGTGTATTCCTGTGCTTGTTAGTGGTGTAAATTGTCTGGCAGGGCCTCCGGGGAGTTTCGCAGGAAACAGGTGTTTACTTAACCCAAGTCTGCAAATTGGCTTTGAGGGGAGAAAATTTCAGAGCACAGAAAGAGAAATGCAGGGGAGAGAGAGAGAAAGTGTGAGGCAGCAGGTAGTGAGGAGGAATATTTGCTTTGACAGGCGAGTCGATTAAGCAAATGTCCTTATCAAACGGGTTTGCGCATATGCCAGTGTTCACAGCTGTGTGTCTCGTTCCTCCGCTGGCATGAAAGTAGATTTAAATCAGATTTGGCCCACATGGGCCGGGGGTGTCACCCAAACCATAATCGCTACCGAATCATGAATATGCTAATTGCTCCAGCGCTATTGGTCGACATGTTAATGCTTTAAGTGTTTGCACTACATTACGTGATTGTAGATGCTTCCTTTCCTGTACCGTCAGGGTCTCGATTGCTTTTTTTTTTCTTTCTTTCGCAAGTTCACTCTTACGTATAATGTGATTAAGAAAATATTAAGCGTATTTTGACGTGCTCTCCCGGGGAAGGGCTCCGCGGCCAGAATATAGCCCGAACCCATAGAACTACCCTATCCCAAGCATAGCATGAAAAATGAATTGAGAGTAAGGAGTTTGGGTGGAGGAGGGATGCAAGAAAATTGTCATAGTACAGGAATATGTTGGCTGCAACTATTAATACACATGTGATAAGCTAGACAAGTTACACCTGTGCATAATTGACAGATTATCTGATCGTGCTCTGTTCAAAAATACACATAGACTTCATATTTAATACATAATACTGTGTTTTCAATGTGTTTTTATCCATTTTGGTGATAGTTGTTCATGGATCCCGAACAGTTAAACTGCTCTCTGTTCTGAAGGAAAGACCCTTCAGGTCCCCAAAATTCTTTGTTTTTTCAGCATTTTTGAACCCTTTTCAGTAATGACTATATGATTTTGAGATCCTTATTTTCACTCATCTGAGGGACTCAAATGCTCCCTGATGCTCGAGAAACCATGCGTTAATGGAGTTGAAAACTTTTTAAGTTTGCAAATTTTGCTTATTCTGTCTTCTGGGAAACATGTACATATCATCTGTAGCTTCAAAAAGGCAGTACTAAATGAAATACAAAAACAGAATGTTCACTTGAGAAACACACCAAAACAGACCCAACCTTATTCAATGTTCACTTCGGACCAGAACAAACAAGCCAGACCAGAATAGACCAGGCCAGACAAGACCAGAGAAAACAGATCCCAAAGCATGATGCTCATTTCAGGAAAGACCAGACCAGACCTGATCAGAACTGAATGTTCAGACCAAAACAGACTGGACCAAAACAGAATATTTACTTCAGACTACAGCAAACCAGCCCAGGAACTGTTCACTTCAAGCTCAGAAAAACAGAACAAACCAGACCAGAACATAACTTTGTTTCCTTTGTGCAAAAGTGAGCCAATCTTAGACAAACTTCATGTTTAGCTGAATATATAATTAATGCGCGCACACACACACGCAGCAGTCGCCCATTTCCACTGTTCAGTGGTGAAAATATTACATTTTACTCTTTGAAAATGATGTACGGCGAATCTCCTCACAGATTTGTCAACAAGGGAATTCTCTGAATTATTCAAAAGGATAAGGGCTTGATAATAGCCAATTGTTCAGTCTTTATTATAATGTTGTTTTCTCTCTCGCCGAGCTTCCACTCTGTCCTCTTATTTCAGTATGCAAATAGAAACACACGGTGACCTTCTGAATAACAGCCTTCTGTGGATTGTGCTTTAGTTCACAATACAGACAAAACTAAAAGTTATTGCAGTGCAATAAATGCAGTGAGGCCACCCCAATGTTTATGCGCTGTATGGCAACAACATGTCTAACATACTCTCTGCGTTGCAGCTGAAGGTCTTGGACTACAAGTGCTATTATGATTGGCACGAAATTGTTATACTTGATTTTATTGTATTCTGTTAAGGTCTGTCAAGTAGGATCACGTTTCGATTTCAAAAACTCCCCCTTTATGAAGATAAGTTGATTTGACAGTATGATCACACGAGCACACACGGCACATCTGTGGTGTTTAATCAAGATTTATCAGAGCAATTACACCTTAAATGCTCCATCACTCGACAGCTGTGTGTGCGTGTGCCTGTGAGAGCGCTGCCATGTTCAGGTATGCCAGTTTAACAAGGTGCCAGTCATGAGCTAGAAGATCCATGTTTAGTGTTAAATGTGCTGCTCAATATTTAGTTGTGATAACCAACAGTAAATGCTCTTCTCACAGTATTCTTCTGACATTTAAGGCCCGATCTCACAGCAATATGTGTGCATTTTACGAGTTGACAATTTGTGTGACTTTAAAATTGTTCCGATCAAAACAAGCTCACGCAGAAACATGTGCCTTGTTGCTAGGAGATGCATGACGATCTAAAACAAATGTGTTCTAAAATCGGCTAAAAATATCATTTTTGATAGCCTCTGACCGGATGCAATCAAAGTCTGAAGGTAAAAAATGTATGTGTAAACGTATACACAATTAGTCTCCTTTTCGATCTTAGATTTTTTTTTCATAGCTCTAGCCTTTAGATTATGATTAGATTATTTAAATATAATCTTACATAGGCATATTAGAGATATGATCACTGACGTCCGTATAATTTTATGTCAGTATCTGCTATACTGGTATAAAGATGCCACTGTTTTATATCACAAGGATTAAAACTGCATCATGTAAACATAAACAAGCTTATAATTTTGAGAAAAATATAAATTAAAATACAAATCTGATTATTATTGGACATGTTAGGTTTTATAGGCTTAAATCCACTGAAAACAATTCTCAGCTGTCAATAAAACCTCATGCAAGAGTCTCAAACGGACCTCTTGGCTTGTGTTAGGTCATGAACAGACAGCACACTATATGCACTCAGGATCATAAGCTAAATCCTTTACACTTTGAGACCTCAGCCAAGACAGCAATAACCCAGACCGAAGCCACAT
This sequence comes from Puntigrus tetrazona, assembly GCF_018831695.1. Classification (NCBI taxonomy): domain Eukaryota; kingdom Metazoa; phylum Chordata; class Actinopteri; order Cypriniformes; family Cyprinidae; genus Puntigrus; species Puntigrus tetrazona. The sequence continues at coordinate 29,507,348 of NC_056703.1, read as the reverse complement.
TAATGTGGTTTCCAGAGGTCTCAAAAGCAAGACCATAAACTGTGAACTCTGGTTGGTAACGTCGTACATCCTCCGCTTTACTGATGAGAAGCTGTATGTGCTGCTTTGGGACGGATCTATCACAGGTAGATACGTTTTTGTTTGGCAGTTTTGTGAGCATGTAACAAAATGAGCAAACCACACACACTCTGAGCAGCCAAAGGAGGTGGTTAGCTTTTCTTGATCTTCTCGTTTTCTCGTGTGTTCTTGTTTTGAAAGTGTTTTGTTGTTTCCCTGTGGTTTCCTTTTCCTGCGTCTTGTTTTCTAATCCAGTGTTTTTGAAGATAGAAAATCTCTGAAAACAATGTCAAGCTAAATCAGGCCAAATCAGTGTAAACAATAAATCATTGAACTTTCTGCTTTTTGCTACTGATTATATATCCAAGTTTGCAGTTTATCTATGAGATAAACTGATGACACTCGTTATCAAGTTCTAGCTTGCAGTTGTGATAGTCCACTTTAGGCATTCTACTAACTACAAGTGAATTTATAAATACATAAATCAACTACATGTCAACTGTCAATTCTGATTAATTTGCAACTGCATGTCTACTAACTCTCACTGTAGACCTTTAGGGTAGGTTTAGGATTAGTAGAATAAGTTTACATATACAAAGTTTCTCATAGCCTGTATGTTGTACGTTGTTTCTCTGTGGAGTGTTAAAAGATGATAAACAGACATTCTACTAATACTGCTAGTTGACATGTAGTTGCAAAGTTACTCACTAATAATGATAATAATAATAATACTTTATTTGTCTAGCACTTTTCATACATTGAATGCAACTCAAAGTGCTCAAAAAGCAAATATATAAAAACAACATTAACAACAAGTATAAGCGATTATAAGTACATAAAACAAGAAACACAAAAACAGGTTGAAAAATATACACTATTATGCTCATAAGCCACTTTTAAAAAATTTCTTAACGCTTTTTAAAGATATGAATACTACTCTGTCACTTAATTTTGCAGACAATTCCAAATGTTTGGAGCATAGTGACTAAAAGAGATACCGCCAGATCTATTAAGATTTACTTTGTGATATGGTAGAAGTTCAGCACTAGAGGATCATAACTTTTGATTAGGAATATATCTTGACAAATAATCAGAAATATAAGAAAATGTCAGGTTATGCAATGCTTTATAAACTAATACAAGTGCAATGCCATTAAAACCTGTGTGATATGTTCAGTTTCATTAATACTCTGCATTTTGTATTAATTGCAGCTTAAATATAGAACCCTTTGTAGAATGTCTAAAGTGGACTATCGAAAAACAGTGTTCTAATATTTTAACATATTATTCCTTTGTATGGCCAGATATTATTAAGACATTGCATTATTAAGTTTGCATTTGTTTGATTTGATATGCAATTGTTTGTTTTTTGTTTGTAATGTTGTTGTTTTTATATTTTGAATTGTCAGAGTTCAGCAATACAACAATTATAGAGGCCAGGATAAAACACTGGTAATACTCTGGGGGAATTTGAGTTCATATAGAATTTTCTAATAAATAGAAAACCGTCTTTTTACTTATTGAGAACACTGTTCTGCAAAACTGAATGAGAGACTGATTAGATTATCTAATTTGTAAGGCTTTTAGAGCGATTGTGATTCCTGTTTCCATGGTAATAGAGTGAAACAGTTGGTTCCGGGAGTAAAATCTCCACTCATTTCCTCTACATGGAAATAGATTTTTAACAATAATTTACAGACTGTCAAAGAAAAGCCCGCCGTGAGCTCTGAGGTTTTTATATGCTGATGATATATGCTTTTGTTGAAGCCATCAGTTTGCATTATATCAACTTATTTTTACAATCTTTGTGTTTAACTGCTAAACTCGCGGGGTAAAAACTTCATTTCCCATGATGCTGTGGAGAAAATTTAATCAGTGAGAAAGTCGCAGCAAGGAAATCACGCCAAAAAAGTCAGCAGGGAACCTTTATTCCCATGAAATGTCACTGTGAATGTGACTCCATGCTTACGAAACATTAACTTTAAAATATATTGGTAGATCAACAACCTAATTATGATCTTTTTATTTTAATTACAATTCTGACAATACTTCTTTGCATCGAACCAACGTGTAATGTTCTGCTTCTCAAATCTGGTTGGTTTGGTCTGTGCCTAAGGTTGCTTGTCAAATGAAAAGCTGCATCCTACAAAAGCTGCGTATCTCAGCTGCCACCTCATCAAATGTCGCTGAAGGCCGTCTCAGTTGGAAGACAGCCTTTGTTTCGCGTCCTTCATTCAGCTGAATTTGAAGGATGCATGGGATGTATTCTTCGTGACCTTCAATCACCCACAACACACTCCAATTAATGACAATGCACAGGAGAAAAAAGCTAAGTCTGAATTTATTATGAAATGTATGACAAAAATTATGTTTTCAGACATGAAAGCATACGTGTTATCTTTTGTTATGGTGCAATTTACTCACTTACAATAAACTGCCATTAATGTAAGCCACTAGGAGACTGTAGACAGCTTGTATTTCCGTGCTGTGATGGTGAGGGTGGGAACATATGTGACACAGCCACACGCATTTACTAGATATCTCATTCTAGCGTTTAATGCTGATGAGAACACTAGCATGCAAGACTATTTTGATAGTCCACTTTAGGCATTCTACTAACAGTAAGTCACTTTGCAACCACATGTCAACTAGCAGTCATTAGAGTATTAGTACACTATCTCCTAACACTTTATTTTGATGGGTCCACAACATACTATGAGAAACTTTGCTAGTATATGTTAACTTATTACACTTTATCTTGATAGTCCACTTTAGACATTCAACTACCTATTACTGAACTTGACTACATGTCAAATTTAGGGTTGGTAGAATAAGTTGAAATATACTTGCAAAGGTTGTTGTATGTTATGGACCCATCAAAATAAAGTGTAAGAAAGACTATTGTACTCTATAGTGACTTCTCTGATTGGAGGGTGCATCTCTTTGGATTATGGGTAGTGTAGTTCTTTACCGGGAACTTAGCAATTACAAAATGAGGTTAAAACAGCACTATGACACTAACACTAAACTTCAGAGATCATATGTATGTCTAGAAAGATTTATAGACTTTCAGAGAAAAAGGTGCACTGGGAGCAGTATCGTTTAAAAAAGCTAATAACATGTACCATGTTTAGGTACCGCACTCTCAGAAAAAAAAAAAGGTATGAACACAGTATGAACCCTTTGGGCACAGAGGTACCACCAGAATGACAGCTTTTGTAGCTTTATCTTTGAGTGTATAATATATACATTTTAGACCCACATAGAAATATTCATGTTCTGGGAGTGTTTTCAGTGGCAAGTTTTATTCTGGAAAACCCACCCTTTGCTTGAAGTCAAGCTCCAGCTTCATTAAATAACTCCAAAAAAGCTTGCTTTAAAAAAGTTTGACTTTATTTCTGTCGAACATTTCCAAAAGTTTTTAGTTAGATATACATAGGGTTTAATATTTATATTTTATTGAAAAAAATAGTCACTGTTGTTATCATTAGTTTTGCCATAACAAGCATAGCCCAAGAAAAGCCAATGCTGATCATCATAATAATGACATTAGACCAATTTTTACAGAAATTAACTTTTAAAACTCTTTTAAACTTGATAAGACCTTTTGTACATGTATGACAATTAAGTCACCGTGATTTATAATAAGTGAAGCTAGTAATGCTGTTTTTTGAGTTATTAAAATAAAGCTGATCTTCATCAAACAAAGGTTGGGTTTTTACTTTCAACCAAAATTTGACATCTGGGCAACATTTGTGTCCACATCCAATGTCCAATGGAAAGCTTCCAGATTAAATATCTGTATTCGTACATGGAGTCTTGTTAAACCTTTGGGAGCCCATTGCTATTTTTCATGTTCTGCTCTCGCTAATGTGAATAAACCACTTGCTCTTCACTGAGCCTGTGTTGTAACAAACAGCCAGGTAGTCACTTAGCAGCCATTTTCTTTAGAAGACTCTCGCATGTTCAGTTCTCCAGGAGTAACCCGAGGTTAAGTGACATTTCTAAGAGTTCACGGCACACTCGACGCTGGAATCGAACCATCAACCTTCCGGTTACGAACCCGTATGAGTCTGATCCGCTATGCCACACTGCCCACATACACCTTCGCTCTATTCTGAGCGCTCTGACTCAAGCAGACATATGTTGTGTGAATCTTACTGTAGGTGTGAATATCGTGAGGCAACAGTCGCCCATCTTCTCCATCAGACTGACTCGGTTAAAAGCTTCTCACAGTCGGGTCTTTTGGGGCTGTCAGTGGGCCGAGACGTTCCCCGATTCTCTCAAAGAGAGACTTTAACTGTACGCCTTTCCCTACATGACTCAACGTCTTCTGTTGACACAAAGAGCTTTTTGTAGCTGAACTTCTGAGGGCTGGAGGTGTCAGAGACGTGTCACGTCTCGGCGCTGATGTGTAGATCGTTCTGCCACGGGAAGCAGCGACTGTATTAAGCGGCTCCTTCAGATTAGGATCGCGGCGAGGGTGAAAGCGCTGCCGGGAAATAATTGATACGCTGCGATTCGGCGGAGCGCTCATCTCTCAGCTCTTTAGATGGCGGGGATTCGAGTGACAAAGTCTGTGATGTAACAACGTTGCATTACGCCTCACTGAATGAGAGTCATCTATCTTTTAACGCACGTTATTTAAAAGGAAATTGCACCCTAGATCTGAAGAGTGGCCCTCGTGTAACTGCGGTAATACCGTTGCGGTAAATAGCAATCGGCGATGGAAGATTGAAACTAGAACACTAGAACCGCAAAATGCCTCTTGTATTGAGAGCTCAATCTTGGTATCGCTGGATACATTTTTAATAAGTCTGGCGCAGTTAAACTCGAGGTGAATAGCACTCATGCCAGCACTTCATTAGGAAGTACAGCGTCAAATGTGAATTCAGCAACTCACGAAAAAGACCGCTGTTTTGCTCAGTGAGATGCAATGCAAATATATGCATTGAAAGCTATTCTGATTTTCTTTATGCATGCTGTTCATGGGACTGTGCTCGTGTCGATTCAGGACGCCGGACTCTGTATTTGCAGCACGTAGAAATACATTCATCCCAACCATGATGCAAATCACCCCTTTCATGCATGCAGTGAAAACTGTCTCTCCATAATCAGACAGTTTATCGGCAGTACAGTGCTCATCTATTACAGAAGAGTTGCAGTCTCTCCAGACAGATTTCCAACCTCATGCTCAGGTGTGCTCTATGCTGTATTCAAAGCTGTGCACCATTCTCACCCAAAATCACAGTGCTTTTCATCAGGTCTGTTCCTGAATCTTATTCCGGTGGCAGATAGAATGCAAAACTGTAGTTTATTAATTTGAATTGAATTGAAAGTAGCAATAAAATATCAGTGACATTGAAATGCAAGTAGAAATACTGACATATCATATATATGGGATTCTCTGATTCATGTTTATTTTGTAAACATGTATGCATGTGTGTGTCTGTGTGTGCGTTCTCAGATGCAAGGATACATCAGTCTTATTTATTAATTTATTGGTTATTGGTTATGTGAACTTTAAGGGAACATTCCATCAGAGGTGTAAAGAGCATCTGAAAACCATACTTGAATACAGATACATTACAGTGAAATGACTCCATTACAAGTCATTAATTACAATACCATGAGTTTTGTTAATCTTACTTGATCAGTACTTATGCATTTTCATTTTATGTACTGTAACTAGTCCTCGACTCCTGACATGCCAGTGATAAACAAGAAACAGCTGATTCGCATGTTTATTTTCCAAAGTCAAGATAAAATGCAACACCTCAAAATTACAATACATTTGGTCGTTTAAGCTTGATTGTACTGTGCTCAGTGGATGTACGCATTCATAGTTTTCATAAAAACGGTCTTTAATTAAAGAGATACTATTTTTCTAACTTAATATTGATATGGGCCTAGGTATACTGGCCCAGTAATGCACAAAACAGCAAAATATCCACAAAACAATGGAAAAAAGTCATAATACAATGGAAACAAGCCACAACACAGCCAAAATTAGCCATATATGTTGTGTTGTAGCGATTTGTGCACTACTAGGCCACTGTAGTTTGGCACTGGCAGTTACACTTCAAAGGAGGACTGTGAATTTTTTCAGGACTTCATGCTGAAAGGCAGAAACTTTAGTCGGTCACAAATTGATGTTCACTGATTATTTTAAAGTTGACATATTTAAAATGGAAATGGGCGTTGAGCAGGGAATTCAGAGATGTCAAGGATAGAAGAAAGGAAAGAGACAATAGAAAGAAATCTGTGAATATTAAAGCTTTAAAATATGGATACTCTTAAAGTTAGTGAACAGACAGAAAAAAAAATACAAATGCTTAGTGATCTTTTTAAACATTCATCATATACATTTTTTGTTAGCCTATTTGTTGTTGCATGTGTTAATTTTGTTTATTTGTTGTAGCTTTTATTTCTGAATATTCTGATATTGATTTAATAATGTTTCATATCAACACAACATTTTTTTAAGAATAATGAAGTGAAAGATTAATTTTACTCATAGTCTGTTGCCTATAAGTTTTTGGAATGTTGTTTGTTGTTTTATTATATGTAACATTTATTCATGCTAAATATTATTTGAATGCTGACTATCGCAAACACAGTTTTGTAGCCAATCCGGGTTAATATAATTAATTAATCCCGGTTTGCTGTGCTCACGCAGGTTTGTTTACTCATTAAACTTGTGGCCATGAGAAAAAATATGTTGTTCCCCCAACATAAGAAGTCGTGGCGATATAAGCATGTCATTACCTCAACAAAATGATCTTGTGGCCACAGCATAATATCATGTTAATACGACCTTCGCACAAAATTAATATCTTGTGGCCATGACATATCATCACTTTCCCACAAGTTATTATGCTGTGGCCATGGCAAAACTAAGTGAACCGGCCCTCTCGGTCACTGTAGGAGTGCATGATCTCATGATTATTGGTATATACCTTGTAATTAGCATATTTCATGAACTAAAATATTACAGCTGGTTAAAAAAGTTAACAAAAAGTGAACAAAAGTACTACAGTTTTTTTTCTATATGACTTCCTTTTGTGCAATCTCTAGTCACATTTTCGAAACTCTAAACGCAATTAGCACAGCATCCGTTTGTTGTTACCATACCATTAACACAATGCATGTTGTTTTCACACAATATTTAGTCAATTAACACGTTTCTAAAATGCTTAAATTTTCTTTTTACACAAGTTTGCCCCATACCAAAAAAATAATCTTTTTTACAAAGGCATGTCAGAAATGAAGAACTAATGTTCCAAACCTAAAATATAGTATAAAGCGTCTAGTCCCACGACAACAGCTCAAGAGTATTGAAAAATATCTCTATATAAAATATTGTAACTGCTAAGTATTTTTAAGTAACAAAATCACTGAAATATTTAGAAATAGTTTATTCCTGTCCGGTTGATGGAACTGTCAGGTGTTGAAGCTCTTTTCATGAACAACATAGAGTAAAAAATACATTTTTGAGGATGCAGAACAACTCCGAGATAGAGAGAGAGAAGATAATGCCTGGAAGATGGGGATGAGCAGTTGTAGGAGGGAGAGAATAGTTGGATCAAGAAAAGGAAGAAGAAGAATAAGGGAACGAATAAGAGCCCATATCCGACCCCATCCACCGGAAAGCAATTTCAATCAAGCTTCCAGTTGAATTTTTCCATAAAGCAAAAAAAATTCTATCATTCTATAAAGTAATGACTCATTCAGTTTTAGATACTGCAGTATTTTGCCAAGAGTGAACACATTCAACGCTGTAAAATGTGATTCAGCTGAAGTTAAGCTGAAAACTAAATTACAAAAAAAAAAAATTAATTTCATTTGTATTGTTTCATATTATATGCAGGTAGAACTGAAACATGACAAGTGGTTTTTGTAAAGAATTTCGTCAGTCTGTGCGCTATGATTGACTATATGTTTCTGTTGGATAGAAAACTAGTGCTAAGGCTTTGACCGAATGACTCAATTTTGACTCGGGTTTGCTGTGTTTTATTTGGCTGATTGTGCGATGTTGGCGTGTTGCTGTGTTAAGAGTTTAGAAAAGGACTTTAGGTATTGGTAAAAGCCTATTAGCAATTGAAAAAAAAAAAAAGTCAATACAAAAATGAATCTAGGTTTACACATTTAACAAAAACTGGCACACTTTACCTGCATTTACCCTAAATCGTGGTCAGCATGGCATCCTCCTAAACGTCTACAAACAATGAAGTCTCAGTTAAACCCAAATACTCAAATAGTAAAAAAGCTAATATTGCAGCCATATGTACATAAAATATGAAATATTCGCAACTACATAATGCATTTGCCTAAATGTTTGGGGCGAGTAAAGGCAACGATCTTCAATACACTTATTTTGTAGCAGAAATAAACTGCTGCAAAAAAAATTAAACAAACGGGTTACACGCAAAATGTACGGAGTAATTACTTTACTCATCATAAATGTATTTGAGTAAAGAGTACATATGCATACTCAAAAATGCAGTAAAAGTTGCTAACGTCCTCAGTAAAACTGCAAAGCAGTCGAAAAGACACAGTAACTATGATATCTACTCAATGCTTTACACCACTGCATTCCATGTAACTTTGCAAACATTACGGAAATTTTACTTTTCGATGTTTACTGAATGTTCTGAAACAAGTAATATCATTTAGAAAGCGTCGTGATTATCCAAATTTAAAAATCCGGCAGGGAAAACATACTTCATAGTTCACTTTATTTTGACGGTCTGTTGACAAGAAGTACCTTTGCACCTACAAGTCAACTTCCATTAGAGTTAGTTCACATGTAGGCGCGAATGTACTTATTGTCAACAGACCGTTCATAAGAACCGCCACAATAAAGTATTACAGAATGCTCTATTCATCTTAAAATATCATTTCCCTATCTGAAGTTCTGAGATGGTTCACTGTTAGCTGAGAAGTCTGAGAGACACTTTTATAGACAAACCTCTCTAAATGAGAACACAAGCGTGATGACTTTTAAAGAGTGCTGCAGCTGAAGCAGCATGTGTCCAATAACCCGACTCTCAGTCACGTCATGATGAATGTACACAGCGCAGGATCTCCGACACTAGCTCGTGTCCCTCTGAGGGGTGATTAGAATATCGTATGAGAGCTGATAGTTCATTAACACAAGCAGAGATTTCAGCAGGGACCGGTAAGCAAACAAAATGAAGAACAACAGGAGCACAAGCCACGCTGTGCGTAGCGCAGAAATAGAGGAAAACATGCGATACCTCCGTATTGCGAGTGCTTGTGCATGCTCTTTATCAATAGCCACCGCGCACGTGCAGCCTTACGTGACCGTAAATGACCGTTTGACTCTGATGTAGATGGAGGTTAAATGTTCTGCATCTGGTCGCCGTCGTTCGGAAACAAATGGTTAGGAAATTCAAAACCCGAAGAGAGTCGTGTTAGTTGGTAACTACAGAGTACAGAACGAAGAGAATACACAAGAACCATCAGCAAAGTCACAATGGGCCTCGTTCATGAAAACCAGCATAAGAAATGTCTGTGTTAATCATTTGTGTAACCTTTCTTATGTAAATGAAACCGAACGCTCCAATTTACGTAAGAATGGTTGCTGGAATGATTTACGCACAATTCAGTTCCGCTTGTGTTTCATGAATGAGACCCATTAACCGAATGAATGTTGAATGCGGGCAAGAACACTTTTTTGTGAAATGTTTTAGCTGGTCATTCATTAAACGCTTTTTTTAAGAATTACATTTATTCTTTTTTTATGTTACCGTTGGTTTCAGAGTGTTCAGGCAACATATATTATAAATCAATTGTAAAGATTTTTTTGTATCGTTGTTCCACCATTGCTTTTAAATGTATCTTTTTGATTCTTTCAAAAAAAGTGAGTTTGTTTTACAAAAGCTGCTTCATCTTTGTAAAATATGAAAAACTGAAACAGTGTATGTTTTAATCCATTGTCTTATAATTTATCTTCACCCCTAAATTTATGATCAGAAAAGATTTATGCGTCGCTCTGTCATAGGCATATAGTGAGTCATCATTTTGACGTAAATCTGTTCGAAAGTGTGAAGTTAACCTCTTTATTTTAAGCTATTTGTTTTTTTAGCTGTTCAAAACTACGCTAGCAAACCACGTATCGATTAGCATCTTACAGCTATTGTTGCTGAAACTATAGCTTGAGCAGATTTCATGATGTAGTTGAATGCGGTAACATGCAGTAAAATCAATCAGTTTGACTCTTCAACAAACAGCGTTACCAGAGTCATCAATCAGTACAGTTAAGCGGCCTCTGTGGAGCATCCTCACTGTAAGATCGTGTCACGGGGCAGCGGATCACACTGAACGGGCCATCGCCCTGCACAAACACACTGATCAGAAGCTCAAAGTGTGCTCCAGCAGGTCTCATACGCCGTGATCGCTGCCCTCTACTCGTCTAAGCACAAGCGCCGCTCCTGTTCTATTATAAAAGTCATCCATCAGTACAGTAAAGCTGTCGTGAACAGCCATCAATCATCAGTCTATATGGCAGTAGGAGATGGCCATCACACTGCTGGATTCATTTAGGATGATCCAAACAATTTCTGCTGGTGACACTCATCTGGTGCCAATGATTTATCTTTCTTTGAAGGAGTTTATTCCAATAAACCTGAACCCTATGACTGACCCCCCCCCAAAAAAAAAAGGTTATAAACACTTTGACTAATTATGTGTATAACAACGTTCAACAGCATTTAGAACTATTACCAACTAACATTGGAAATAAGCAGAAATGTTTCTAATCAGCATATTAAAATGATTTCATGTGATGATGTTGAAAATTTTGGAGATGTCTTTCATGAATATGTATATAACATACAGTATATACATATAATATAATTAACCTAAATAGTTAGAATTATATATATATATATATATATATATATATATATATATATATATATATATATATATATATATATATATATATATATATATATATAAATGTAGTTCAAATTGATTGCAACAACTTACTTCAAATATAATTCAGTGTTTTTTTCTTGTTTTCTTTTTTTTTCTTTTTTTTTCAGTTCTTTAAGGCAAAAAGGCACATTCGTATTATTTCTATATGCGTGCGTGTAATTGGTGTCATTTTCTACATTGTCTTTAGCTTTAATAACCGATCTTTTATTTCTCTCACAGATCTCTCAGGAATTAGGACGCCTGCCATGTTTGGTGAAAAACTGCAATTCATGAAGACATTTTAATGGCATCCCTGAGCACTTTAATCTAAACAGTTTACCATACAAACGGCCACACACAGCACTAATCGCAGTCACATGTGGAGCGGCTTTGATGGGCTGCTATTGCGCTGTAAAGGTGATGAATACCATGACATGCCGGGTAACCTTTGTAGATGATATTGCCTTTCATTACAGCACGTGGTTGGCCGGTCTGTGATGACGCCGCTATTACTTTCCACGCTCATATTCATTCTCCAGCCCTCATCACGATTCATGACGGATGCTCCTGCTGGCAGTTTGGACATCTGTCTGTATGCTTGAAAATCAGCTGTGATGTTGCAGAGAAAAAAAAAAAAAGTGAACGGAAGGAAATAACACGGAGAGAGAATCATCTTCCCAAATCTCATTCCGTGACCTCAACTGACTGGCATTAGTCAACATGCGATGCTTTGCTTCGGAGGTTTCTGCACCGTATTAATATGTTCACACGCCATCTTCTTTTCTCAACTCTTGTTTTGTTAAAGATTTAGGTAGGCCTACTGTCAGAGCTTCTAAAAACTTCTTAGCGTGCCCCTATTATGGATTTTTGAAAATGACCTTTCATGCAGCGTGCTACGCAGTTGATGAAAACATCCTGCAAAGTTTTTAGCTTTCTGTCCGAAAATGCACCATGTAGGAAGTTACTGTCTCCCAAAAGAAAGACTCTGAATCAGTGAAACAAGTTATTTTAAAACGAATCCCAAGCCGTTTCGTGTTGATGGCAAATTGACTCATTGGCATATTGTTCACATTAGCTTGTTATCTTTTCGTGTTGATCTGAATGAAAATGCAAATTCATTCTTTGCCACTAGGTGTAGCTTTTGGAGCGGTTTCCCTGGTAACGCTGCACACAATCGGCACTGCTGCACGTATTAAAGGTATGATGAAATAAAAAAAAATAGATTTATCAGACCATTATCGTCACGCCAAGGAGGTTTTTGGAGTCGTTGAGTGAATCATTTGGGATTTGTTGAGCAAGTAAGGTGAAAAAAAATGCATATTATAAGACAATGTCAACCTGTTGTTGGAGATTCCCAAAACGCAAAACATGAACATTTATTTGAATCATAATAAACTATTGCATTTATTTAAATATTATCATTTATTTAAAATGCATTTTTATAGTGCCTACATCCACAAATAAAAATAAATGATTAAATAAATATGGGTTTTATGAATTAATTAATTACTTAACATGAACACTATCCTTGCTAACCATTTGTTAGTAAACAATCAATAGCAAAGCAAATCATTCTGGATTACTGTGTTATTGTGTCTTATACTCAGCACCCCGCCTCCTCTCTTTTACAGCAGCCGATTGCTGTCACGATTCCTGTCTACGATGATGGATTAGATTTCATAAAACAGACGCTTGCTTGTCAAAGCCACATTTTTAGCAAGCACATTGCATCACATGGCACAATAAACGCAGTATACGCATTAGTTACCATAATTGCGCAATACTCAACCGGCAATTTTTACGCGGGTTACATTTATGTAGCTAGTCAGTTAATTAATTAGTGTGCATATTATCAAATAAATGAATGAATCAATGAATTGATAAATAAATAATTAAATCAAAAAGGAAACATTAAGGTCATTCAAAGAGAATATCTCTCTCAGTCAGTCAACGTAATACACAATTTGAGATCAGCATGCAAAAAATAAATGAATTTGACTGTAATAAATGGTCCAAAGTGCCATTTTGTGCAGTATAGGAAATACCAAATCACATGGCAAAACCGGCAGGCTGCATTTAATGAAAGTTTTTCATGCAATTCAACCCAGTCTCTTTCTAGCATCCAATACTGAATATATGATGTGAAATAAATGTACAGTATGTTCAGAGCCTGGAGCCATGTCCGCATAACACAAACCAATGAGGATTTAAGTTTGGTGCTTTGCGTTCTATTCATGCCAGAGAAATAGAATATATGAAAGAAACGGAGTATTGCTCAAAGCAGTTTAGAGCAAAATCAAAAATCTGTCTTTACATCATAACATTGATCATATGTGCTGAACTTTTAATCCCGATAACACTTTATTCTGAAAATAGATCTGTGCATAAACGCATCTGTGCTTAACCTCAGAGATAAAATGGCACGAGAGTTTCTGGTAATTAGAAATGATGACGGATTGAAAACAATCTGCAAACCAAGCCTATAGCGAACTGTCATTAGTGGGCTGTCGTTGTTTTTAACACATGAAGCACACGTTCATGCTGCTGCGAGCCCGTATGTGTCAAACCGCTGGCTTATGAACGACTTCAGTAAGGCCCAAAGCGCCTTTAAATACATATGAGATCGCAACATACAGACAAATACATATCTGTGACATTATCACAGATAATTATCAGGAAAAATAAAGACAGGTGAAAATTAGCTGTGAAAATCATAGTTTTTCAAGTTTATTAAAGACATAATTTGAGACTGTTTCTTAAGCACGGAATTAAAAAAAAAAAAGAAAAAAAGAAAATTTGTTTTTGCTTCATTATGCGTTCATGAGTATCTTAGTGTGTAGATTTTTAGTATTTGACCAACTGATTAAATAGACCTGTTTAGACCTGTAGCAAGTTTATTATTCGAAACATAACATAACATTGCAAAAAAGGAAATATAATGAAAATCATTAAATGCCTTGGCTGAAATAACTATCTGAAACAACAAATAACAAACTAAAAAGGAAAAATCACTCAATGTATCAATTGATCAATCAATGAAAAATGATACAGACATACAATACTTAAAAAAAGACAACGCAACAAAATTAAGAAAACTGGAAAACAGAACCCCCTTGAATAGTGTATTAGTGACTCTAAAATAACATTGACTTAGAATCTTGATTTGTGTCCTTTGTCTTGAGAGCTCATAAAACATGATAGTGTGGTCCGGGTTTCACTTCATGGTCTCAGATAAGTCTATTTCAATCGTTCTTAAGGTGATAATCACCTCAACCAGAGATTGGCACTGCATCGTCACAATTTTTGAAATCTCATTTCCTTTGAAATACTGCTCTGGATTCATCAATTTCTCTCTTTCACTTCCTTCAAATGATTGTTGGCGGTTAATGGTTTTGGATCCTGGTCTAAGGTCCAGGTCTTATTACACTGGTCTGACTTCTAACTCTGATATAAATGCCTATATTTGCCAACTATTTTCAAGGCTAGCTGGACTTTAACTCTGTTAAATGCTCCTGTACTACATTTAATCTGTGGTTCAAAGTTTCTCATGAGCCGAACTGAACCCATACAGGACTTTTGTTGAGTAAGGTTAGATGAATGTTCAGTAGAAGCACTTAACTCCGTGGATGGCATCTGTGGCATGTTATCAATGACCACAGACTTTCTGTGGCTCATTTTAGATAGTCTAACCAACATTTTGTACAGAGATGTACTTTGAATGAAAATGTATGTGGCAAAACCATAGCAGTGGAATTAACTGTTGCACACTGTTGCAACACTAACGCTGTCTAACAATGTTACATAAAGCAGATTACAGTGGAAACCACACAAATGAAAGGAATAGTCACAGAAACATTAACATTTGCTGAAAATATAGTCGTCCTCTGCAGTGAACCTTTGAGGGGCATCTCCTTTTTTTTAACTACTCACATCTTACTGACAAATTAAATAGCATAAAATAATAACAGTGTCGAAAACTTTACATTTATTACTTATCAGTAATAATAATAAGATAATGTACAGTAGATATAAAGGGCTTCTCTAAACCTAATTACAACAGCTGTATCTAGTGATACAGTTTGTCTCTTCAATGTGATCCATATATTTTTATAGAATTGAAATAATTATGTCTGACACAGTTGCAGTCAAAATATACTAATGTGACTATATAATATGATTAAATGTCAACAAACTAAGTGTATTAGTGTCACGGTGTGGTTTGCGAGAAAAGGAGCACTCGGCGAGAATATAAAGTTTAGGACTTTAATCATTCACAAAGAAATAATACCTCGGGCAGACAGGCAGATGAACGAAACCACACCGAATATAGAAGAAGTCGGACAAACTGGACACAAACAACAGGACTTAAATACACAACGTATATACTTAATAAACGAGACACAGCTGAACACCACAAGACAATTAACTAAAAGTAGGTCACACAGGGCACACGGCCCAAGACAAAAACAACAACGAAAAGGAGTCCACGTGTGACAATTAGCAATCATAAAAAATATAAATATATTTCACTTAACATTAGGTGTCACCTAATAGGTGACAAGGATAAGGCTATGACGAATGCTAGTCCTTTCTCGGGTCTCAGATACATGACATATGAGCCTTTTATAGAGAAAACTTACTTATTCAAACAAAAAATATATATTTTTAACATTGCAAGACTTGTTTAGCTG
Organism: Puntigrus tetrazona; assembly: GCF_018831695.1. Classification (NCBI taxonomy): domain Eukaryota; kingdom Metazoa; phylum Chordata; class Actinopteri; order Cypriniformes; family Cyprinidae; genus Puntigrus; species Puntigrus tetrazona. The sequence goes on along the minus strand of NC_056703.1, from coordinate 29,491,656 downwards.
CAGAGCAGGGTTGCCAGATTTTCACAACAAAACCTGTCCGATTGTTACTCAAAACTAGCCCAAAGCTAACCCAATAGCGTTTCAAGGGGTCCCTATTAAAAGCAGAGTCAGGTAAATTAGACGTTGTTTTGGTGGGTTTTTCCTGGTAAATATCAGGGACTAAATGTCACACTAAGTCTCTTCAACTTGTGGACATGAAAAACATCCCACGGACTCGACAACACTGCGTTCTGTGACGCTTCAGTCCATTCAGTTCATAAGGGGGTGGAGATATGAGGTTTACTGACAGTTTCAGCGGATTCAAGATTTTAGTCACGGGCTCTATTTAACACGTTTCACTGGCTAAATGTTTGAAGATAGAAAATAGATACACAGACGCATAGGGTGATTGATAGCATTGATTTATTGAATGAAATAAGCTCTATGCACATGCATGTGACCTCTGGCCATATAAGATGTAGATGAGTTCGTTTCTACATCAGGTCTGGAGGAATGTGACATTCCATCCTGTAGTAAATGGAATGTCGTCAGAATCAGAGTCCAAACAGATGATAAAAATCTCACAACAATTCATACTACTCTAGTCTGTCAATTAACGTCTACAGAAGTCAAAAGCGTTTGAAAGAACAAAATCCATCATTATGTTTTTTAACTTCAAACTGTTGCTTAAAGCTAAAATACAACTCCGTAATCCATGAGGACACTTCCTCCATTGAGAAAAAAAGGCCTAGTCTGAATCAGGAGAGGGAATTTGAACAAATCAAGCACTGTTTATTCGCCAAAACAGCTCTGAACAAATATGTTTGTGGATCTTGTTGAGAGAGGACAACAGCGGGTAAACATACAACCAGAAATTCATCAAAAACACATTTTTTACATTCCCGCGTTCATACCCAACAGACTCGCATTACTTGAAACGCGATATTTGTTTGATTTTGCCAACTGAGGGGCGGATGTAAATCATTTTCTCCCCGCATGTGACATGCAGATGCTGCGTATATTTAACCCGGAACAATCCAGTAAGTGAGCGTCTATTTCAGCACCACGGACAGCTCTCCGGCTCAGTTTGACTGACAGCTCCGCGCTTAAGACGCCAGTGATCCCGTCTTTGTTTATCCGTTATGCGCGGACTTTATTACTTAGGTACAGGTGCACTTGTTATGATTTTATTAAGGGGATTCTACGCGATTAAAGTCCGCATCAAATCAAAAAAAAAAGCCAAGCCAAAAGCTTTTCCAATATCTGCTTTATCCCTGGCATGCATGCACATTCATGTTCGCACATTCATAACGAGATATAATGCAATTCACAAAGTCAAATAATAAATCGCAATTATATCGCTAATCAAATAATGGGTAAAAAATAAAGACGCGCGCGCTCGCTCTCTCTCTCTCTCTCTCTCTCTCTCTCTTCCAAACACTGGATGTGCTTCAGTCCCTCCCCTTTCTGTCTGCCATCACCCTCCTCTACAATCCAGTAAAGTGATGCTCGGCGCCTCCTCCTCGTTTCTCTCCGCGTTTCTCAGCAGCAGTCGGACTCTCCATCTCTCCATCCGGAGCTGCACTGCTGTCGGATATTTTCTCCTCAGCTCTGCTTTTACACTCGACCGTTTCTCAGATGCTGCTCAGCGAACCGAACCGCCGGATTTCTTCCTCTTGAGTATGATAGGGACCGATGACCAATCCGCACAGCAGAACCAGAGCCAGCAGCATGAGCCGCGCCGCCGGACCCGGAGCCTCAGCAGAACTTTAAAGCAGCGCGGAGCGTCAGATCCCCGACACACGGGAGAAGCAGTTTCAGGTGAGTCTTTAAGCAGCTTTTATTGAGCTGGACGCTGAGTGTGCTTGTGTTTGGAGGGATTTTTACATGAAGCACTTCACGGGGCCAGTACATGACGTTTGTAGAGGGGATCAGAGGGTCTTCTGCACGGATTTGAACCGGACTGGCACCGGACTGCGGATGCTTGACGATTTGAGTAAACCGCGCGCGCGCGTGATCCGTTTTCAGTTCGCGCGTCGCTCGTTGTTGCAAGTTTGGATGCGGATTGATCGAGATGTGGGGTGTGTTGTTTGACGCTGTTTTTATATCTCTGCTGAGTCAACTCACAGCCTAAATGCCCATTAGTGCACAAAGCATAAATGAAGTCTCATCACTATTAGCGAATGACACCATATGTCTTCAGAGAGGCTGAATGAATCATTCCGCCTTGCAGTCAGAATTATCTCTACTCAGCAACTGCACATTCAGGACAAACATGATAGCAAGAACACTGTTTTTTCCCCCCCTTTGTATGTTTCCTGCTGCATCTGCAAAGTCAATAAACATGCACACTGCAGTAGAAAGCACAACGGTCTCCGATCCTCAGGCCTGCATCGCGCCGGGAACGCGATGCACGAGAATACGAAGTGTTCACACTCGCGTTGAGCTCGGATGTGTGGCGGCGAGGAGCTCGCGTCGCTGGTGAAAAGGGGCCAGACCTTCACAGCTCAGCCACAAACGGCGTGATGAGGGCACGGAGAGAGGCTCAAAGCTGGAGGTGAACTTGTGCGAATGTGTTTCTGACGCTTAACTGTTGGGGGAGCTCTCGCACTTTTGCTCTTGATGTCAAATTTGACTTTGAAGCTTTTGGTAATTGAGTGATTATGATGGACACAAAGGCGCAGCCGAGAGCCCTAAAGAGTTTTTTTTTTCCGGAATGCATCCCATTACTGGTGCAGTGAATCAAACCTGGTCGATATGCACTTTTCATCAGCTCATATTATGCAAAATTATGACATCCGTCAATTGCAATGATCATTCCACAGCACGCTTTTAGCTGCCACGTATGGATGTGTTTTTCTGATGCAAAATAACCAGTTCGCATCGTCTGAACAATGCATTTGTATTCGCCCACTTATGCAACGAATGCACATTAACCTATCTAATTGCACTTCTTATTGCGCCAGCAAGCCTCGCTTGTGACCGTTTGAAAATGTCAGCAGGGAGACTCGACGTCGCCTGTCCGGTGCCGACCGGCCCAGGTGCACGCCGTAGCCTGACGTTCTGTACCTGTTCTGATCGTCATTCACCAAGGCAAATAAAAGACGGTCTGCATTCAGATCCTCTCTCGGCCCGTCTCAGACCACAGACGTGGAACTGTGGACGCTTGCTCTGCTCGCAGGCCAAGACAAGAATATCAACGACGAGGCTGCTTTGGCAGAGGGAATAATGAGCAGTGTCTCATGCTGGCAGGAGTCGCATTGGCTGCCATGTGAACGGGTGCAGCTGGGGGTCCTGGCGTCCTGGTTCTCAGGAAGAATCATGTGCTTCTGAACGCCTGCTTGTTTATTGTGCTGGTCTGTAGTGTCATAAAGATGACAAGGCTGGGATGCATCCGTCAGATCAAACTGCTGTCTAGTATTTATGTTTATATGAAAGCTGAGGTCATGGCAAGAGACTTAAATGTTGGAAATTAAGATTTTATTACTCATAACAAACATAGATTTATCATCCAAGCTGGGTGCATAGGACGCAGAAGAGGTCAGGGCTAGTTGTCACACTTTGTTACATACGGTTTACATACTTGAAATCATTTCTCTACATATTGTCTAAAAAAAGTGTAATAATAATAATAATTCACACTTATCAAATGTGTCTTATTTAGAGACATGTTACAAAGTAAGACACACTAATATAAACTAATTTCATAACAATTTGACACGATTTCTAAAGTCATCGTCCAACTATTGTAGTTAAAATATATTAAATTATTATTAATATTATTATTGTTTTAAGAATCACGATGAATGATCAGTGTGATTTTTCTATTTTACACACACACACACACACACACACACACACACACACACACACACAAAGGAACAGCGTGATAATGTTTTAAATGTAACAACATGATTCACAGGAAGTGGGATGCTTTGGAATACTGGTTGTTACTATGTATCTATGTGAAAAAAATAGGTGATGATGAGTTCATAGATACCCAATAAATCACACAAATTAAGCATCACATAAAAAATTCAGATTGCACTGAAGCTACATTGTCATTGTCCAGCAAAAGCACAGTTAACACACTTTTGACTCTGATCACGGGGCATGTTGTCACACTATATGGGGTCAGCCTGTTACGATGGAAATTCACCAAAAAATGAAATGGCATCATTATATAATTCCATAAAGATATTATTGAAGAACATTTGTAGCCAAACGGATTTCGTGCACAACGATCGTTCTAAGGAACATTTTTGAAAACATCTTTGTGTTCCACAGAAAAAAGTAAGTCATAGATGTTTGGAACGACGCGCGTGAATGAGCGTGAACCATGCCTTCAATCGTGCTATTTTAAATTTAAAATCATAATTTAAGCAACGCAAATCTAAACACACTAAGATGCGAATATGTACATTAGCTTTGTCATTATTACCCGAAGTCATGCTCTTTTTCTGCCAAAGAAATGTCCTGACTTCAGCCTAGCGCGGCACATGTCATTACAGCATCACAGAGGCGAGAATGTCTCTGGTGTTCTGATTAATTCAAGACTTTAAGCAGATAATACCAGCACTTCTCTCTCTGGGATATGGTAATTGCGGCGCGGTAAAAAGTCGATCTCTGGGTTTCAGCGATTTGAGTAATCTCAGAACACCTTGTGTTAACAGAAATTAGCTAGCTGCTAAAATTAGCCCGCTGATAATAATCCTTCTATGCTAATATGAAATCGGCATGAGGAAATGAATATCGCTAGATCAATTGATCCAGCTCGCGGAAATCAGCCTCGTAGCGTTAATATAGACACCCAAATCAAACATTTATGGGTCAAATATTACAGAGAGGTTCTCCAGTGACGTGAACCGGTATCGTTATCCGACGTCTTGGCAGGATTTGCACACCGTTGTAGAAGAACTCCATCGTATGTTTCATCATTGACGTTTTGAATGGTTATTGCTGTACTGTAGTTACAGTACTTAAGCCTTTAATGTCATATGATCGAAGCTCAGCATAAATGCATGTCAAATTGATTGACTTCATGGGTATAAGAGTACTGTAGAGCTGCATTCAGAAATCCAGTGCAGTGCCTTGCTATCTAATGCCTTCACAGGGAATTAAAGAAACACAGCCTAATAACAACGGCGCGAGCTGCACAAACACATTTTATTTGGTGGCCATCTTGGGATTCCTGTCATTTCAGTTATGCGAGTAAAACTCCCATGTAAGTAAACAAACACGCAGTCTTTTTTTTTTTTTTTTTTATAAAGAACAGCATTAAACACGACTAGTGTTGTTTAATTAATTAATCCACGTAAAATGCGTTTTTATTTATACCGTTTGCATGTGTATCTTTTTAACATCATTTATACGCTTGAACAGCGCTGTCACAAAGAAAATCACTTATTTGCAGAATTATTCGAAAATACGGTTTTATTCTGTTCATAGCGATTCTGGTACAGTCGTTAGATTGGGCATGGTTACGATTTTACATTAGCTTGTTTTGCATTCGTATTGTAATTATGTTTGCTTTTACAATTCCACTCCCTTTTCAGCTAGCAGAAATGTTTACCTTTATTTATTTTTTTTATAACCAAACCATTTTTACAATGCCCCTCATAATTTCTTAGACAACACAAGCGCATTCTCACTGGTGTCCCACTGGCTGATTGCATTCGCTGTAAAACGTTCCTGTGACATTGTGAAGAATAATTTTATCTAAAATGTATCAGTTTATATTTCAACCGGCTGTGAGAATTGTAACTAGATTGTTCTGGGCATAGGGAGTTTTTGATTAGGCTATTAAGTATATTAGCTGTTATGAAAGTGCCCGATCTCACTGTGGCGCGTCCTCTGTCTTCTGTTTCATATCATTTAATAATGTCTGTGAAATGGCTCTATCTGTAAGGCTGAAGGAAATATGTGTGCCGTTCTTTGAAGAGATGATCTGATTTGTGAAATTACGAGGCAAACAACAGTATAGGATAAAGTATAGACTACAGACTGAAAACTAGAGGCCAGTGTTATGAAGAAAGTGAGGACAAAACAGCTGATAATGCAGATCACATGATACGTAAAAGTTTTTCTTTGACATTTGAGAATGCCCTAACCGTAATCGATTGGCGGAGTCTCTGATATACCAGGAGTTAGCATGGGTGAGTTAACTCGGTGAAGAAACTGTTACGTTGACATAAAAAACATCTTTCCTCATTGACAGCCATTCAAAAATAGACAAAAGTGGCTTTTCTTACATGCAGCGTATACACTACCGTTCAAATGTTAGAGTTCAGTACTTATTTTTTAATAATTTAATACTTTTATTAATGAAGCATGGATTCAGTTGATCAGACCTGACAGACACGATGTTAAAAAAACTTTCTACTTCAAATAAATGCTGTTATTTTGAACGTTCTATTCTTCTGTGAAACATGAAAAACATATAAGAACATATTAGAATAATTCATGAAGAAATATGTGACACTAGAGAATGGGGAACCTTTTGTAAATGACATTTAGCTATTTTAAATTGTAATACGATTTCACAATATTTCAAGTATTTTTTTTAAATTAAACGCAGCCTTGTTGAGCAGAAAATATTTTTTTTTTCCAAAAAAGTCTTAAAGGCTCTAAAGCTTTAAATGGTTGTGTAAATATATTGCAGCAGATATAACTCTGGGATGCCAGAAAAGAAGCTGTAAACACGATACATTTAAATTAAAGATAGTTGGACGCTAACCACACTGTTATTTTAATTGAAATATTCATTCATGTGTGCTATATTGATCCGGTTTTGGCTTCTCGTGGAACTGTTTTTGTTGCCAGAGCAAATGTCAACCAAATAGCTGGGTATATCGTATCTGAAAGGCAATTTGTCTTTTTTTAACCATTATAAAATTATGCTGTTCTGTTGAATATTAGCAAAGTTACTCTAGCCCGTGTTTTTATTACTGCAATATCTAGTAAATGCATATGGCATTTTAATCTTTTAGACTCGTATACATGTGTAGGTAACTTCAGGTTTTTTCAGTATAACTAGGTATAAGCTAATCTAATTATTAAAGAGAAAATAAGTGATGAAATGTTTGTTTGGAGCATTTGTTTGCAAAGAGACATTTGTTAAAAGATGCATTGAGTCTGACAACATCTACATCGCAAAGGAAAAGTAATGGTAAGACTTTATTGCGTTTTACGGATGTAGGTTGCAATGCATTGTGTGAATATCCATAACTAACTAATTTAAAATGCATTACGGTATTTCCAGAATTCTTGTTATATCTGTAATTGGTTGTTTGTCATGTGCTTTTAATGCATTATACTTTCTAAAGGTGTAACAATGAACGGATGAGTATCATGTTGTTTTATAACTGTGGTCAGATCATATAATACATTATAAAGTGCATTACAAAGCACAATTAGTGTATTCAAAATGCTATTATAATGCATAAAGTCCATTAGCAACAATTATATAATGGATTATGTTTAAAAAATAACAAAAAACACTTACTCACGTTGGAAAAATATATATCAAATTCTCATATAATGACTAGACAGCCAAACGGTGGCTGAATACTTATACGCATTAAATGAGTATATCCTCAGAAACAATTAATTTGCGCTGGATTTTTAGAGCGAGGGTAGGAAATAACCATTCGTGTGACTATATGACTGTTTAATAACATTATAAGCAATCCTCAAGGAAGATATTAAAAAGAATCCATGTCAAGACCCCTTTAAACGCTGATTACATGGTTCTGAGAAGGGAAGTGCTTTGGTCTTCATGGCCGACCGGGTGCCCGCGACTGTTTTTGCCTGATCTTCATAAATTATTAAAAGCCATGGTCATTTGCGGCGATTAACCTCCATAATTCATACAATTATGTAATGAAAGGGCTGAATGAAAGGCTGCGCCGCGGCCCCCGACTGCTTAGGCAGTGGGGGAAACACTCGTGACAGAGAAAACCTCGGCGCTCGAGCTCAACTGAGGCCCACCAGCTGCTTCAACCTCGCCGCTGCCAACAGAGACCGCTGGGATTATTAATAAACAATGGCAACCTGTAGGGGGAGAAGAGGTAGATGTGGTTTGCCAGCTGGCTTGACTTCACCTCGGCGTCAATGCATTTCCCCAACTGGAGTGGCGAACGGCTGCCAGCGAGCTGGAGAACGAAAGGGCACGAGGAGACTTCGCACGCATGTGTTTTTGCTACAGTATTTGCCCGTAGAATTAACGCATTAGCGAACGCGGAGATGTTTGAACCGAGTTTAATCGCTAAGCCTTCCCTCCATCTTTGACGAGGCGAACGTGAAGTTGCTCGTCCTTGTTTCTCATCTGAAGGTTTAGAGCACGTGATCGATGCAGCTATCCAGAGGAAGAGAGAGATCTGATCACTTGTGCTAAAAATCCTTTAGGATTGTATAGGCAAATTATATATAGGCAAGAAAGGCAGAAACTGAATACAGAAAAGAGCAAACAATGGAATTACAAATGTGTTTTGTATTGTACAACTTCACCACAAAAGCTGTTAAGAAATAAGAGATGACAAAATTTTACAGATAAGAAGTTTTGGTTGCACATATGATCTAATAATTAATTTAGACATGAGAATAGATATAAACAAAAATGTTAATATTGGAAAAAAATGCTATATATATATATATATATATATATATATATATATATATATATATATATATATATATATTAATTTAACTTTTTTAAACATTGAACATTGATTTCATGTTATTTGCAATGAAGGAAATATAGATTTCTTTGCTTTTTGAGTAGGACATCTTTATACGTAATTTCATGATTACTTGTTGTTTTGGAAATAATGTTCTAAATGCAAAAATGTATGAAACGCTAAAATATACTTCAACGTAATTACTATTGAAATGCATTTAAATATATTTTAAATGACATACTGATGTTTTTCTCTAACATTGTCTTGTGTCCTATCTTGCAAACAGCGTGAAATAATTGTCAGTTGTCCTATACTCAGGTGACCAGCACTCAAAAGTTTAACTCAATACCACTTTGATAGCTTGCAATCAGGAATCTCTACATCTAAATGTTAATCGTTTCCTCTCGGCTCTATTATTTCTCTGCCGAGCCGGTTGGAGACGGTTTAATGTACCAGTGAGAACAGTCGTGACTCAGCATAATAAAGCAGCGTCAAGTATCCTCTCCAGAAAAAGTCCCAGATCCGCTTGCTACCTACAATTACTCTGTGACTGACAGGACCTTCGACGGAGATTTACATTTTGCTTTAAAGCGAGCGAGACTTATAATTGAGTCTTAAGAGTAGCTGTTCCTAGATCAGAGGTCACCGAGAGGCGAACTGTTATCGGAAACCACTCAAGAAAAGAGAACAGATAAAAGCAATAAAGCGCTCATTGTGGGGTTTTTTGGCCCGCACCAGCGCCAGCGGTCGTCCCCTGTTTTCTTCAATTTCTTTAGAGAGAGATGCTTTAGAGATACTCACCCAAAGAACGAACACTGACATGTAATCTTTGTCACAGTCTTTAATTGATTGAATTCACTCAAAAATGATAATTCCGTCACTATTTACTTAAGTGAAAGACAAAAGGGGATATTCAGCAGAGTGTGTGAGCACACAACAACATAGGCTTTTTAGAAATACGTTAGTCTGCCTACATTATTTGCAGGACGGCACACTTTTACACAAATTATGATTGTAAGAAAGATTGTTGATTAATGAAACTTATTTTAATGCAGTTTATTGCACAAAGCTTAAAACACTTTTACCACAATGCATGATTTGTAAATAATACGGCTCAATATGTACATTGTAATAATATTAATAATAATTATTATTATTATAATTATTAATGAAACATAGTTTTTCCAAAAAATGTAAAAAAATACAAAAAACACCAACTGTACATTTTACAGTATAAAACTTTAATTAATAACATTTAAATGTAAACCAGTAAATTCAGCAACATACATTGCTAAAAATGCTTAAATAATGCTGTAAACATTCATTAAACAACACAGAAGATGGAGAAACAACATTATTTCACTTTTGCTTTTGCTAACACTCTTGTTTAAGTTTTAGTGTATGGTTTAGGCTGTGCATTCTGCTTTTCAAGCACGATTTCACCACACATTTAATTTCTGAACTGCTGTATTACATATACTGTAACAACCAATGCAATACAATGCCATTCCCTGTTCATCTGTTTCAAATAAAACTGAACACTTTTTAGTGCCTCTTACTGGTTTCATAAAATATGCAAAAAGCAGCATAATATCATTTGGCAGCAAAGTCATCAGAGGTTTCATTGCTATCGTGATATAGTCTTGGCTGGCAAACACCATTGCAAATGCAAATCTCTGATTGGTTGTTTTAAAATTACAAATTGTTTGACTTTTTCAGTAACACTTTAAAATAGGAGGCATTTATTCTCTATTAACTATGACTTTTCCTCAATAAATTCACGAATGTGCTGCTTATTAATATTTAGCAAGGTAGTTGTTAGGTTTAGGTATTGGGTAGGATTAGGCATGTAGCATGAGGTCATGTAGAATAGTGCATTAATATATGTTTAATTACTGATAATAAATGGCTAATATTCTGGTAATATGCATGCTATAAACGATTAGATGAGAGGCCTTACAAGAACGCTGCGTTGCCAATTTTTCTTTTCCACAACAAGCGGCTATCAGAGACAGGAAGTTCAACACTCTTATTTAATTATTTTACATTTGGCAATGATTTGAGGAATTCATACAGTCTAAAAATACGTTTCGATGCAATTCCTTATAAAATCACCAGCTTCTCATGTACTTTCTCATGAGATTAATATTGAAAGTTGCATAGCAGTGCTTCAACCATACCTACTGTGACTTTTCATATTCATTCAGCCTGGTTGATGGAAAATAAGCTAACATGCATTGTAAAAATCCGAACAGTTTGCATAATAAGATATCAATAATTGAAAAACCTACAATGCATGGCCTTTTCTGGAACATACCATATTACGGAATGCTTTAGTGTGATAGTCTGACCCTGGAATGGAAAACAGAAGCAGAAACAGAAGCCTAGAGTTTGTGAATGCGCATTTCTAGGTGATCTATTCCTCGACATGCCTCTAAGACATATCTGGAAATAATGAAGGGTCATAAAAAACGGTGGGTTTTGTAAAGTTTCCTCATATAATATATTGCCTTGCCCTCAGGCTAGTTAATATTCTCTCTTCATCTGGCCTTTGGATGAGCCCTCGATATCGCTCCATTGTAGTTCGCCGCTTTTAAGCTGTTCACAGACAAGCTTCAAAGTGGAGGAGGCCGAAGCTTCAGAGAATGTTGTTAGTCTGTTTTTCTAAACTAAAGTGCAATATCAGCTCGGAAAGAGAGAACAGAGGCAGAGAGAGAAGTAAAAGCTTTCGATTTGATCCTCTGGGACCAAAGCGGTGACGCGAGAGCCCGGCTGAGCTGCGACTGCGGCAGTGTGCTTGATTTCCCATAATTACCCGGAGTATTTTTGCCTCTGTTTCTGCCCCTGCCTCCGTCGAATAGAGCAGCTATTCTTTAATCTTGTCACTTCTGCGACTATGGAAGTGGGCTTTGGAAGTACCTATTAGAGGAAGGAAATTGCACAGGGCTCTCCCTTTGGCCCTTCCGGATGGTTTGAGAAATGAAGAAAGAGAGGGTCATGGGAGAGAAGGAGTGCTGGACTAAAAGCGCGAGAGACTCAGAACGGCCTGAGTGACGCCGCGCACGCCAAATGCATATTCGGAGAAGATTGGAGGCGATACGGTGAAAGGAAAGAGAGAGCAGCACAGATAAACACACAAAAAAACGTAAAACAGATTTTTCTGTAAAAATTTGGTTTCAATCTAAACATCTTCAAAACATGATCCTTCAATTTAGAAATCAAACTGTGCAAGATAAGAAGACTTGTTAGAGAATATATAATTCATTTTCTTTCCCTTTGGCAATTTCCATTCATTTATCTATTATCTATATTACATTTTATAAGACTTATGCATAAAAAAATGCAATTCATATACTTTTCAATGTAATTATCTTAGATTTACTGGAACAGAAGGGAAAATGCTGTTTATTGGCCTTAATAAAAATGTCAAAATACATGCATTCATTTATTGAGCAGTGGATATAGATTGTACATTAAATCAATTCACTCATGTAGAGTGCAAGTCAAAATGTATGATTTTTGTGTAAAAAGTATTTAAAATGCATTATTTATTTAATTGTTTGTTTGCTTATTTATTTATTTATAGCAGTAAATGTAGAGTACATGTCAAAGTTCTGTCATGAAACTCTGGGTTTCCGATTTAAATTGTTGGTTTCTCTGAAACCCTTCACCTTCCCCAGCTCCACCTGTATAGATCTGTTACAGGTTACGCACTATTTGTGCAGCACCAGTGTGTCTTAAATACTCACAGCACTTTAGCAGCTTATGCAGTTCATGTACTTGCTTGCAGCCGCAGCAATAATAATCTACAGCTACAGCAATATTCAGCAACAGCATAGCAGAACTATTCATCCAAGACCAAATACATTAGCATCGTCATATATAGATTTTTTTTTTGTATAGTGTGCTTCAAAACACTTTTTGTAGTAAATATAGAGTGTCAAAATCCTTTTTGAAAGAGAACAACAACAAAAACAACACGACCTGTTTAGAGACCACATGAATCAAGTGGACCTTTATATGAGGATAGAGTGTGAGTGATAATTTATGAGATAATATGGGACTTATAGACATGCTCACTTGACACTTTATATACGTTGTTGAGCCAAAGCCACTGTGCCAAGTCTTCAGTGCTTTACAAGCTGTGTATTAGCTAGTGAGCCAGCAGGAGCTTTATAGAGACACTATACTAGCTTTATTATGGGCATCTTAAAGACAACATGAAGCATATGTTGCTGCTGAAATTCCTACCACATTGAGGTGTACCTAGGAATTAAAAACAAAGATTATGACTTAATTTAAACTATTGTTTGCTTATTGGATTGTAAAGCATTGCTAAGCATTGCATATTGTTTAACTGTTTAATAAAAAAAAAAAAATATTAGTGCTAATTAAACACATATTAATGTCTACATACCTAACTTAGCAACTTAACAACTACCCTACTAACTATTAATAAGCAGCAAATTAATAATTTATTGAGGGAAAAGTCATAGTTAGTTAACAACTGTTAGTTAACAACTGTTACCTATTCTAAAGTTATACCCAGAATTAATATTTACATTAGTGGCAAACAGTTGTAAGTTTGCACTATGTTAGTAGTTGAGGTAGTGAAAGAGTCTAGACAAAGTGAAAATACCGCAATGGTCCTAAAAACAGGCTTAATTCATTATTTAGGCAAAATGTAATTTTTGCTTTGATTTTGGGGAGGAATCTCATTCCTTTGAGATTCAACAAAGCAGGCAGTTATCAACAAATGACTCGAGTATGCTGTTAAAACGAGGAAAAAAAAATCCCTTTCATCATCTCTAATACTGAATTATGAAGTCATTACGAAGTTTTAATTCAATTTATATTTTTAAAACTGGGTTAGTGTGCTTGCTTTAGGGTTGGAAGTGTGAATTGGGTGGCTTTGCTGTGTGACAGTGTATCTGGGCACGAGGTCTGGCCTGTTTGTGCTTTGGCCCACTGTTGGCAAACATCAGCGTGCGGTTCACATACTTCACGCGATCCGACATTCAAGACAGGCGTGTTTCTGTGCCGTGTTTGATAAGCACGAGCCTGCTGATTCAGCTTCACATGTGCACACACACACACACACACACACACACACAGATTGCTGCAGGCGGATCATAAACTATCACATCAGTGCGGTGTTTTTGTGCCGGTAATGATTCGGTGAGCTCAGCGGAGGGTAACACCGACTTTACCGCAGTCAACATGAAGCTAAAAAAATTTATTTCAGCCCACAGACCAGAACCAAAACCTGTTATTCAGCTTGAATTGTCGACCTTACAGGTTTTTTTATTTATTTATTTATTTATTTTTTTACATGCAAACAGCATAAGAACACTGAATCCTTTAACTGTAAATTGCCTGGAAATGCAAGTGTTGTGTAAATCTAGTTATGGCCCTTAAGCGCAAACGGTTTAATTTTGAGATGCTTAGCATTATGTCAGAAACTCATTACCGCCTCTGGCCTCAAATTGGATAATCTGTGTGTTTTCTAAGCAGTAATATTTAAGAATTCGGCTTTTAGTTTCACACCAGAAGTGTGTTAATTTAAATAAAGCTGTTGGATCGCAACCCATTGGTTTAGGGGCAATGCATGAGCATTTGTTATAGCTGATAAATGCTTATATATTAAATGTGGCTCTTGTTGCATTTGCGTTGAGTTTACAATATCGCACTCCTGCAGTGTTTTAATATTGCAGCGCTTTTCCCTTTCGGTATCTATTAGACATCACGGGTGAACCTCCAGGCATTAAATGTGTCCTGAGATGAGCAGCGTTACTGATATCTCCGTCGCGAGGACTGATTGCACGGCTCTTTAAATTAGTGTGTCTTTGATTCTCTCTTCAGGGCTTTATGAAGATGATTAGGCTCCGGGGAGTGTGTGGAGACTCAGTGTTCAGCGGTGCAGGGGTCATGCGCCTCTATTTTAGGCTGTAATGGAGCGAAACTTTAAAGTATGTCAATGCGAGCGGTGTGATTTGAATCAATGCCAGAGAAATCAAAACTGCAATCATAGTGCTCTCAGCTGTACCAAACGCAGGTAATGAGCTTTATGTATAAGTTTATATAATGTTTTTATGTAATGTTATGGTGACACTTTAGAATGAACTATGGTTTAGTTTTTTCCCTCAATAAATTCATAATTTACTGCTTATTAATAGTTAGTGAGGTAGTTGTTAAGTTTAGGTATTGTCTAGGATTAGGGATGTAGAATAAGCTCATGCATTAATATGTGTTTAATTGCAACTGATAAATGGCTAATGTTCTAGCAACACGCATTTTATTAAACAACTAGTTAAAGGAACTAGTTAAAGTTTATTACTCTCAGTAAATGTTTCTGAGTAATAACAATTAACATAGTTATATGTTATTATTAGGATTAGGGTTTGGTTGCTTGTGACTATGCATAATTTTCTCTTGTTAATAAAGTGGGTACATGCAAGAAAAGATAAAATAGAACTTTACATAATTTAAATTTAATACAAATAATTATAAATATACAATTAATCTATGTGTAAGCAAAACAAAATATATCTTTGTAGTTTTCATATTCATTCTATCAATATATTCATGTCTTTATTCAAACACTTGTAAACCTTTGTATTCTTTTGAGGCCAACAAAGCTAGTTTCAGGAATCTGAGCAGGAACTTACGACATAAATTCGCCGCAATGTGACTAAATGGTTGACTGGAAGTGTATCTGATTTTTCACCCAGAGAACAGATATTAAAATGACCCTTTACATCTTCCTTGTAATTGACTGGAGCCTCCTGTGACATGATTTAGATTGGATGCCGCTCACATGCTGTATACGTTACACATGGCCACATGACACCCGATCTGAAAGATGCAGGCCTGATACATTTACAGTTGAGCAATCAGCATGTGGGATCTAGTGGTGTAAGTGTGGGCCGGTGGAGCATGAAATACTTACTTCATTTAGTAAATCCGCTTCTTCTGTCGAGTCTAGCGGAGTCAACCTTTATCACTCAGCTATTGACCTTGTCAAAGCTGAGAGGACTCTTTGCCGTTTCTGTTCCTTTTATTGGCGGTTAGTGTTTACATCTGCCATGAAGCCAAGCCGAGCTGTCTTCATAATCATATTTGTCCTCATTTGAAGAAGAGATGATTATTATTACCATGGGAGTTCTTGACACCAGGGTAATCGCTGCGCTGAACTGCTTCCAGCACTCTGAAACGCTTCCAGATGCTCCGGAAGAGTGAAAAAATGCAGGAATTACTGTAAGGTATTTAATTATGATGAACCTGGACAAACAACACAATCAATAACAGATAAATTCAATGAATTTATTGCTACCGGAGATTCCCGGGCTTGCAAAGAAACTGAATATTACGTTGCAACGTTCAAGATTCAAAGATCAGCTCTTTTCAATGCATTTATGGCGAAACGATAATTACCAGAGAAAATTATTCTGAAACTGTTACAGTTTATGTCTATGGGCCAGAGTTTCAGAGGGAGAAATGAGACGCTTGTATTGTTGTTAAAACACATTAATTAAAAGTCATTCCTAATTTCTAAACTGCCTTTTAGGGAAAGCGTGAATTTGTGGTTATATATCATTGATGTAATTCATTCGGCTGAATTTAACTCCATGTGAACAATCCTTTTCAGGAAATTACCAGCATTTTATGACAGGAGAGTTGACAGTATTATTCATCATTCATTTTTAAGCACATAAAGAATAAGTGAGAATTTATTAAATTCTCTCAATAAAATGTGCTCTTTAAGACAATTAAAGCTGGCTTGTCTTTGTTTTAAAGTACATATAAGCGTATACTAATTAGATCATTCAATGATTCATACAAATCACCGCACACAAGTGGATCAGAGGGAATGCTTTTTGTAAATGTTTCTATTTTCTTGCATTCTGGCGCAAATATTTTGCTATGTTCTTTTATTTTACTTTTTTACTCGTAAAAGACAATTAATGGTATTGGATTTTTAATGCTAAGGAATTATAAACGCTGTGCATTGTAAGCTCATATTATTTGAGACACTGCACTAAATATATGTACTTTTACAGTTCACTATTCAAAACACATGATCATTTAAAATAAACTAGGGTGCCACTTTATATTAGGTAGCCTTAACTACAATGTACAATGAATAATTCGGTACAATGTACTTATTGTGTACATACATGTACTTCTATTTTTAAAAATACCTATATGTAATTACAAGGATGTGCACAATAAGTGCATTGTATGAAATTATTCATTTAAAAGTAAGCACTTTTTAAAATAACTTTTAATACATAAGAAACAAACAGCTGTCATACTAGACTCATCAAGATGTCAGGAGCACATAAAATCTTTGAGATTAAGGCTGACTGTAGTCTTCAAATTGAGCTGCTAATGCTTATATAACTCCAACATATGCTTTTTCCGTCACTTTCATGCAGATTTGGAAGTGCGAGCTAAATTAAATCAAACCACTGGCTTACTTCATGTATATTCATGAAATCTGCCAGCGCGTAAGTGTGGCATATTTCACCTAAAGGTGTAGATCTACGGTGAGTGGCTTGAGCTTACGCTACCATCTGCCTGGTGTCCCAGAGGAGCTCTGATTTATGGGCGCGCTGTTGTTTCGCTTTCATCCGCTCGTTTCCCTCAAAATCATGCTTAAATAAGAACAATGGGCCGGCTGAGCGTATATTAAAGGTCCGGTTTAAGCGGGAGGGATTGAGCCACACGCGGGGCCGTCTGAGCTCGGGAGGGAAGCGAAATGAAGGATAAACAGCATGCCGTGTGGAAATTAGGTCAGAAAAAAAGTCGGGCTGAAAATAAAGTAGCAGCCGGATCGAAGCTTCTCGTCATGACGCACAGAGGCCCCGTCCCGCGAGAGATCTACATCTGTTCACCGCCCGCCGCTAACAACAAACACGCTCACAGACAGCGCAAACTTCGGTCGTGGAAGGTCGAGGCCGCGCGGCGTCTCTTCGATGAGGAGTAAAAAGTGCTGGCCAAACATTTTCTCCAGTCAGTATTTTTAGGCCACCGCCGTGATACACGGCAGAGCAGGACGGTCCACGAAACAAATGTCAGCTTGTGAAATTCCAGCGCGTTACACGGCGAGTGGAGATGACAGCGCTGCTCTTTCTGGCTTGAAAGCGGAGTTTTATAGGGCAGGAGTAAACGACTCATCCATCTCAGACTCTGATAAGCAGGGCAATTTCCAGCCAATATTTGCAGTGATAAACTATGCCCTGCTGGTTCAATTTAAGAAGCCAGCGTAGCGCACGACTGCCTGGTTACACTAACTAGTCTAGCAGGGCTACCCTGACCCTGCAGAGAGCAGTGCAATGCATAATGCGCCTTTGCTGGAGATGCTAAACGTGCTTTGATTTGAAATCACGCTGTTGAATAGTCTATTTCTTTTTTGCATGCTGGGCTCCTGTTTAAAGGTTAAAGGTGAAGTTATTTTAGTTGCACCAAAATAAATTGAGTGCAAGCCTGTGGCTGGGAACTGTTTTTGTTCAAATGTGTAAAAGGGACCATCAAAACAAAGCGAAACCTTAGGGTGTTACCTAGCTGTTGCTAGGCTGTGATATTGTATTTAGGGAATTGAAGTGGGTTGCTAGGGTGTTGTGAGTGTTTTCCGTTTGGTGTAAAACTCACGTCTGCAGCACAGTACCTTGTGAAAGAAGTACAATTTAGCATACTCATTAAGGACACACATTACAGAAATAACAACCTGTGAAAGAATATACTTTAGTGTGAACTGAATTATGCGTAATGTAATATAATTAATGTAATTTAAATACAAAGATGTAATATCAAATAATATATTACAGATGTATATATATACATATATAATAGATGTGACATGTATGTTACATGTTTGTTAGTAAATTAATTAATTAATTTCTTTTTAAGTTTTCTTAAGTGGCCTTTTATGTCACTAATATTATTTTATAAAAAAATATCAATGTACATATTTAACACAGTTTAGCACGCTTCCCTTTTCAAATGGGGTGTAATGATAACAGCTAGGGCTTAATAGTGAAACCCTCTGTAGACACGAAGTAGACATGCTCAAGCAAACTTTTTAATAATTTTTTTTTTTTTTTTAAATGCATGCGCTTTTACATTCACACCAAAACTAGTGCCTATATTTATGTGAGTAACCCGGCCTCGTGTCCGAACTGTCACAGATGTTCATGTTGACTTAACCTCCACATCTCCGCATCTCTGATCCAGTCAGAGGATCGGTTGGCGTCTTCTGACATTCACACGTGAACGGCCTCATCGGAGCTGCGTTATTTCCATCCTCGGTGATCTCTTGCTGTTTTTCAGGGTCCGTCGGGCGAAGATCACACATGACGCGCAGCAGAAGCCAGCGTGTGTTCACTGCTGCAGCCTTTCAGCACACATCACGTCTCACAAACGCACTGCAGAAAAACCAACCGCTCTCCTGGAACAACACAAATAACAGATAACTGTAAACATACATATATAACTGAAATCATAAAGCAGTCCGGTTCAATCCAGAACAGTCTGACACCGACTCTGCGCAATTTCTATTTGTGTTGTGACAGTCGTGGGTTTGAGTCCGAGTTGCGAGGTGTTCGGTCAAACCGGAGGAAACATGTAAAGTTGGTCACGTGTCTTTTGGTGCGGTAAACAGCCCGTGAGCTGCGTTTCGAGAAGCGCCTGATTCTCCTCCACAGGGCGAGTGGGTGGAATGTTAAGTGCCTCGTCCCAGTATGAGCTTACAAATGACCGCAGGAGTCGAGCGATTAGCATATCTGTTTAAACATGCTGACAAAAGAGACACACGGTGTTCACCATCGGCAAGGAATGGAGAAAATCCCTGTCCTTCCTCCATCAGCCATTTGTTTTCATGAAACTTCCATTTGCTTGATGAAAACGGAAAGGAAAACAAAGCAATTGCACAAACGCGGGTTCAGCCATCCATAAAACACAGCATCATTTACTGTCACATTTACCCAGAACGCTTTCACATAACCAGCCCTTCGACTGACGCCACAGTCTGCTAACTCCATTGCAGCTTGTGGTGGGAAATGCTGGAAAGTTGAATGAAATATATATATTCAACTGAACAGTACTGTTGTATTTTCTACATGCAACTGTATATATGTATATAAAATCATTTCGCTGCATGTTTATGTTTTTTTGCAGACATGACAATCTGCTAAATCAGGATTTAAAGAAATTCCAAAGTTTCCCACTTCTACTAATTCTCACTAAAACTAATTTGCTGCTTAATAATAGTTAGTGGGGTAGATATTAAGTTAAGGGATATAAAATATGGTCAAACAGAATAAGGCATTATTGTGTGCTTTACTTATTGTGCATTTTAAAGTTTTAAAGGAAGGTCTATTCAAAATATATGACATAATAATACATGAATTACAACCCCAACAACCACTTCCGTAAAAACATATAACTTGTGAGAATCTGAAGAGTGATTACGGTTGAATTATCTTTGGTTTAATTGAATTCGCTACAAGCCTAGCATGGCTAATTTATCTGGAACAAACTCCCCAACACCTTGACCGGCCAAGCTGTCGGTCTGAGAGCGTTAATTACTTGGCTTTAAGACAGCGGCCGTCCCGCTCAGAAGCGCCGAGCCAAATGACCCGTTCCACAGGCAGCGGTTCCGCTCGCAGGCGCTTCTATCTCTCCATCGATCGCCCTGGTCTCCACCCCTCTCCGATCGCAGGCCCATAATTCACTGGCCAGGTAAATTGGAACAATAAGTCAGACCATTAGTGAATTAGTTTGTTTTGAAAATCGTGCATTGATCTGGACTCTGCTGATTGGGTTGAGGCAGGCGTGGGCATTTAATTATCCTGCCGAGAGTGCTGAGCTCAGATTCCTGAAGGTCAGGCTTCTGCGAGAGCCGCGTGAACGCGCTGCGAGGGCTGCGCGTCCGTTCTTTCGGCGGCCGACGGCTGTAATTGGCAGCGCGTTTGTGTGGCCGCCGTCCGCGAGGGTGCGCGCAGCCTGGAGCGCTTTCATAATTGTGACGCCTCGTAATCTGAAAGCGACAAATTGCACTACACTCACTTTACCCTCCCCCGATTAGCTCTCCCCCGCAGTGAAATGTGCGACATGAATGCAAATGATATATAAAATCATATAAAACAAGAGCGCGGTCAGAGTCCTGTTGGTCAGCCGGCGGTTCCTCGAGGGATTGAGTTTCGGTGGCAGATCGCCCAGCGTCTGGCAGCCCTGCCACGCTACAAAATCATTTTATAGTCCACCGTTTGCTCAAAATGCCAGAGAATCACAATTCCGGTCTTCATTATCCTGAATTCTGCATTCAAAATGTAGAAAATGTAGGCCTACAGTAATTCGACATTAAAATGAACAATAACTACATGAATTAAAAAGTGCTTTAAATGTAACATTTTGAAACATAATGGTGTTTTATTTCTTTATTTTTAACAGTCCATTGTTATTTTATGTATGCAACTAAATAGGCCTACTGCATGCGATGTAAAATACAGATGATATACACGATACATTACAGTAAATAATGTAGTAAAATAATGTATTGCTTAATTTCATATTTTGAAACACAAGTTTGATTTTTTTAAACAGAATTTTTGTCCATTGTTAGTTTATGTAACTTTATAATGCAACTAACTGATATATACTGTATATACACATAAATATATATATATATATATATATATATATATATATATATATATATATATATATATATATATATATATATATATATATAAAAGCAATAATTAAATAATAATCACATTTGTGTAATTTTAGTATTTTTTTAAGGTGGAAATATATCCCGAACTTAGCCCATTTTATGTCACCATAAAAAGCATATTTTTCCTACATTAGATTTCTTAAATGTGTCTTTTCTTATTACTTATCTTTTTAACGTTTTATCTTGACAGGCGTAGCATGGTCCACTTTTATATTATGAACCTGCAGAATAATTAAACATTTGACAGAAAACATAGAAATCTACTACCGTTTTAGTCAAGACATCCATTTCATAAAACTCTGCTATAACGTTTTCTGTTGAAACATGTATAAAATAAAAAAGCTGTTCTACTTCATAGCTGTCATTATTCCACACATTTTAGTGTAATGTAGTATCTAGGACTGTAACTATAAAAGGGTAGTTGATGGATGAACGTGTACTATAGTGTGATGTAAAACTGTAAAAAAAAAAAAAAAAAAAAAGCTAATAATAAGAATAAATAAATAAATTAATTAAATGACCTCTAACATTGAAGGAAAGCCATTCTCATGCTATTAGTATAAGTAAGATACATTATTATTTTATTTTTTCTTCATTTGTTACACCATAGTACTCCAATTTTTATTTGTCAACTATCCAAACGCAGATTAAGAGACTAGTAAGTACTAACAGTAAATCTTAATATTATTACATTAATCTGGATTTAACTCAAAAGCTGCTTTTTCAAAAGGACTGGTGTATGCACAGATAACACAGATCCAGGTTTAGATGGATGTTAGCTATGTACATCAGGTTTAGAGGTCTAGGCACTGGGGTTTTGAAAACACTCTGAAAGCAAATATCCAGCGCAGCGTTGACAGAGGCAGTATGTGGTCTACATCGAGTGGACAGGGACTCTAGAACAAACCCAAACCCTCCACTTCCTCTCAGAGGAGTTTGTAGGCGAAACTGTTTGATACGTCCTCACAAAGCAGAATCTCTCTCGGTTCAATCCAGCAGCTCCTGGGACCTGGAATACAAATAGGGGACAAGCCTCCATCCCTGTGAACTGTCAGGAACAAAGCGGAGCTCAGCCCCTATGAAGGGAAACAGCAATTGATTGAGTCCACACAAGACTTGCATTAGAAATGAGATTTCTGAATAAAGCACTGAAGACAGGAAGCTCTCTGAGTGAATGAGACCATTTACAGACTCAAAGAAAAAAAAAAAAGGTGGCGAGAGGAACACACGAAGTAACCCAAAAGGCTGCAGGAGCAACAACAACAATTCAGCACAAGACCAGTTTTTGTTGTAATCTCATAATTATATTACAATTTTGTAATTATGAGTTGTGCTATGTCCTTGGTTGAGGACTCATTTTCTTTAAAAAAAAAAGGACTTGAAAGAACATGAATAGGAAAAAACAACTGCTTTTTTAACCAAAATATATATACAAATTCACTTAAATATACTGTCTTTATATGAGGATGCAGGGTCTTAAGAGGTTAATGCTAAAATGTTGGATACATGCTAGAAATGTGCTAGCATTGAAAAATACACATGTTAGAAATATGATGAAACATGCTAGGAACATGTTAGCAACATGCAAAATGATGTTATTAACATGATAAAACATGGCGGTAATATGCTAAAACATGTTAACAACAGCAAACAGCAGTCTAAATCATGTGAGAACTGTTCTAACACATTAGAGACATGCTAAATTAGGTTAGCGATCTGTTAAAACATGCTAGTATTATGGAAAGCATGGTAATATAAGGGCAAAAATATTAGCAATATGCTAGCAATTCCAGCTAGCAGTGAGTTAGAAAAGCTTACAATACGTTAAATACTAGAATCATGCTATCAACGTGTTAAAACATGCTGACAACAAGCTAGGTATAAACACATGAAGGACAAAGCTATGGCATAGTTTTTATGTGTGCATATGTCCTTTGATTCTTTTTGCACCAATTACTTCGTCCACAAGGTGGCAACACTGGCTCAGACCGGGGAAGACATTAAAAGGAAATCAGAAAACATGGCTGGAGTCCTGAGTGGCCTGACATGGCACAAGTGGTTTGGACAAATGGATGCATGCAAAATACTACAAACATTATAATTTGATGCATGGAGTCATAAGCGTATTTGTTTGGTCTCAAAACATCCATCAATATATTAATTCACACCGACAAAACCCAAGGTCCTTCAGGCAGTCGAGAGAAAATGGTGGGAGATTTGTAAACAGCATGTGTCTTTCTCAGAGGGAGACGACTAAAGCACAAGAGCGGATAATAGTATGAGTGTTTAATATGAAATATCTTGTCATACAGTGTATCAGCAGGGGAATATTCATCTCTGAGACCCTCTTCTGAAGACTTGAGAAAGCTGACTGAGGTTCATTGATTTTGTAGCGCAAAGAACTCATTGTAATAAATCCGTGATGTGGAAATCCAGTGCATTTACCCACTTAAGTTATTTAGCAAACACATTTTACTCTGGGTGATACAGGGACAGACACCCTGGGTGGTGCTTTGCATTCACAACCTATTTTACTTCCATAATGTGAAACAAGATATTCAACAAGAAAAAGACACGTATAGGCTGTAACTTGATGTTATCCATGGGGAATTGATTGGATGGAGCAACGTGGGCGTTTCTTACCAGAATGGAATCAGAGTCAATGTGAGCTTGCAACGCCTAAATAGCTGTTTGACTGATTATCCCAAAAGGCCTGTAGATGATGTGAGCCGCAAGAGATGTGTAGGGTGCTTTTGATATATAGTATACACTCAAAATGAAGCAAAACTAGTTTGGTTCAAATGAGCTATTGAGAAGATTGTAAAGATCTGAAATAATCTGATCAACAGATCCGTTAATACAATGATTTATTCAGTTGGATTTATTGATTCCATGCAAAGTGCTGTGATATATATGTTAAACCATGTTAAATTATGTTAGCATATGCAATACGGGGTAACAAAATAATAACACATTTCAGCAAAATACATAGACCTTAACGGACAAAAATAGATGATATGACTGCTTGCTATTTGGTTACAAACCTGTTAAACCAGGAACGTGTTAATATGCTAGCAATGTGTAATACAAGGTAGCAAGATGCTAAATTAAAGATGCTAAATCGACAGATGCCCTGTTGGAAAAAAAATCAGCATATGCTGGTTAGGTATGTTTTGATGCTGAGATCGGGGCAAAAAGACCAGCATAAACCAGCAAAGGACCAGCATAAACCAGCTTCAAAACATACCTAAAACATAGAAACTCGCAGCGTTCTGAATATGATAAAACATAAGAGCACGCTAATTTTAATGTTATTACATATCAGGAACACGTTAAACATGCTAGTGTGAGTCTAAACTAATTCAGACAAAGTAGACAAAGCCTTGATGACACTAGATATTTAGTTTGATTTCACTGAAAAGTCAGAAAACATGATTGAAAGTCCTCACTGACCCGACATGGACAAATGGATGCATGGAAAACACTGCAAATATTATAATTTTCCACACTGAGTCATAAGCACTTTTATTTGGTCTAAAAAAGCTCTTCTGCCATAAATGTCAGCTATCATCAAGACTAAAATGCCAATTATACTAACAGAAGTTCCGGTTGCGTGAGTCCAAGGTCTTCTCCTTATTCTGATGCTCTGCGCATGTTCTGAAGTTTTGTTTAGAAGGCATGCAGTCCTTGTGTAACTAAATAAATGCAACTTTTAGGGTTCACATAAACAGAAAGTTTAGAATAGGTATTGTGACAGCCTTGTGTAAAGAGGCAGAACAAGTTATTACATCTTGAAACCTTTTTTTTATTTCTTTGGAATAACCTACACTGATGAATCATGCACAACAAGACCGAAGACATTTATTTAGAAAGCAAATTGGTCAGTTTTAGTTTTATGTGGACCTTAACCAGGTCTGGCAAGGTGGTTGTGTTCATTTTAAACAGCACAATAAACCATGGCATTGGAAGTATTCTGTTGCCCTGCTGTCCCTGCGATGTTTTCCGTAATGCACATGCAATTTTCCCGATTAGATAGTAAGAGGTACATTACTTAAAGTGAGAGGATGAATAAATGATGACCCTGTTGCCCCCACAGACAATGTGGCTCGTCGTATGCAATAAATATAAATCATGGTGCAAATTGCATTATTTTGCAAGATATCTAAACAGTTCCCCTGCTCATGTTGTCAGTGTAAGTCACAGTATTGCACTCAGTGCAGTATAAATGTGCACAGATTAATTATTATATGTTTGTGCATTTCCGTAAGCCTGCGGTGGGTTTGGCTCCGTGCCTCGGCCGCTTACTGAGCACCGCAAGAAATATCAATATCAGACGGCATTCGTCATGGTCAGTCCTTCAGATGCCGGCATCGCTTTCCGCTTGATGCATGTGCTTCTCTTCGGTTAAAAGACGATTTGCATCAATTCTCGTACTTTAAACAACAACAGCAACAAACTATGCAGGCCCATATGTTTGTACACTTTAGCATACTTATGAAAAAAAAAAAAAAATAATAATGACAAATTAAAATGCTTAAGTGAACTGAGTATAGTGTTTTCAGACACCTGTTATTTACACTTAAATAAAAAGTGTTATAATTAAAATGTTATTGTTTGTGATTAAAATATATGTAATATACTCTTACTTATTGCTTAAAATACTAATTATAATGAAAATCAATAATCAATAAAGGATACGTTGGGAAGTGCGTATGCAGGTAAAGTGGTTGTAATCTTTGTAATCATTTAAAAGGTAACACATTATCCCCTTTCAACGATATATAAGTCCCCAGGATGTAACGGTGAAGTTTCAGCTCAAAATATCCCAAAGATCAATTATTATTTTATTTTTAAAATCCCTATTTTGAGTAAAAGCGTAAATGTGCTGTATTAGAGCACGTCTCTTTAAATGTAAATGAGCTGCTGCTCCCCGCCCCCTTTTTCAGAACAGAGCTAAAGCAGACAGGCTAAGTCAGTACTAAAGTTCATGTGAGTTCTCATTCACACAAGTTTACATTAAAAATCTTGTATAAGATACAAAAGCAGCTGGTTTAACAGGATTTTTTATTTTAGGGTGAACCATTTACACAACAACGTTTTCAGCCCAAAACAGGAAACTTTTTATGCATTTTGCTTATTCGTTTACACGACATAAAGGTGTGTGGATTTACTTCACCGATATTACAACCAATATTGCATGTAAACATAGACTCAGGTGTTTTTGCTCATAGCAAATGGCATTACAACAAGTTCAGTTACACAGCAAGCATCCAATAACCAGCGATGAACTAAAAAAAACAATTGCACAAAAGATAATCAGTCTGCCATAAATCATTCTGGTGGTGTTCCTCAAACACTCCAGCTCTGGCGGACACCATGATGGCCATGTGTCAGAGAGCCAGTTGAGTGTTGGAGAGCTGTGGGATTGTATTGAGAATCTGAATGTCATTAGAATAACTGCCATTGATCAAATAACATCCAGCTGTTACTGCTAAGCTTCTTTAGAGGAGCCATGCCATTCAGATGTGATACTTACTCGTTACAGGAGCAGATTAGCCAAACGTGGGCATTTGGTGTAATAGAAAATACTCTAGTATTCCTAAAGAGTACAAAACAACAACAACATGGGCATGAGAGTTTTTTTTTTTTTTTCTTCATTTGTGAAAATTGATTTAATATTTTCTGGAATGCTATTTTGAAACTTTGAATATATGATTTGATATGTAATTTTGTTATGCGTTTTGTTATTTTTCATTAGTGTATTTAATATGTGTCTGACATTTATTATTATTATTATTTAGTATTATTAGTTTTTTTAGTACAAGCTTAACTAAAATGAAAATCGGTGGCTGAAATTTTTGTTATATTTTAACATAAATTTAGCCTAAAACCAAAATGTTATTTGCATATTGAACACCCTCTATATACGGATCGTTTTAGTTCTCTATAACACCATAATATCAAAAAAGCTAAAGCTAATTTCTCCCTATTTGCCTTATGAATTACATTAACTTTTCCGGTTCACCTTGAGTTTGTAAATACATTTATTATTAATTGTTTTCTCTCAGAGACCTTTGGAAAATCCATCCAGGTAAAGGCTACTGAACCTTTTCTTGTGAAGATTTAACAGGGTTAACGCGTCTTTCTCCATGTTTGCAATTTCAGTGAAATGATGCATTGTTACCTTCTGACAGGCAACCTCAAATTAGTCTGAACTAATTAGTTAAAGGAGCCCTCATTAGACGCTCAGCTGCATATTTGTCACTGCAGGTGACGCCAGTAGCAGAAGCCTGTGTGACTGCGAGATCTTCATTCATTAAAGACTGTAAACAGCCGTACAGAAAGAGGGAAGAAATTATTTCATTGACAATTAGATAATTGCATAGAAAAGAGAATATTAATTTGCATTCAGATGCCTGGAGCTCGTAGCATATACATCTCTTAATTATGTATATACTATGTGAAGACAACTATAAGATGAGAAGGTTATTTGTGGTAATATCCATAAATTAGCATCGACCATAGCCAGTTTTTGCATTGTCAGACACATTATTAATGCAATCTTTTGCCTGCAGAATGTTAATTATGGGAGTATGCATACATGATGTGTGCATGATATTACTCATTAATGATTCATAATCCTTTTTGATTAAAGGGTGGGCAAGGTCATATTTCCATTAACAGTCAAAACACACGCATGTCATAATTAAATTCTCAAAGCACAAGCTATTTAACTCATAATTTACAGCCATGATTAAAATGTTTACAGCATATGTTAAAAAAGTAGATACATTGAAGCTATGTGTGATGACTAAATCTGAATAAATGATCAGATATGTATTATTTCCAAGAAAATGTAGTTGTGTATTTGTTCTGAATTTGTCATTTTAAAATGTAGCACATCAAGTGGAGTTTTATGTCTACTAATATTAATTTGATTTAACAAAAGTAATAGAAATAAATAAATAAAAGCAAAACACTAAGTGTACACACAATAAAACTGCATACACCATTTATTTCAGCCAATCTCGATGCCAGTAGCTCTTTAAGTATGTCTTAGGTACAGACAGCAACAGAGTGTTTGATGACCTTAAAGGTCTATTGGTCTCATAATGGGAGAGAGATCAGATAAGTAGTTTAGTGCCAGTAAGTAGCTAAAGTAGTCCATTCTAGATGAGATGAATTCATGGAAAATGCTGATTTGACCACTGGGTTAAAAATAACTTTCAAACTTCTTGCATAAGTACCTATAGTGTTAGTCAAGGACATTTAATTGAAATAAGTTATCTGCCATCCAACTTTTAACTTCACTCAAACAATCAAGTAATGTCTAGAGAGATGTATTCTCATTAGACGTAACTGGGAGATAAAGCTGTATGTTATCTGCATAAAAATGGTATGAAATCTGATGCTCACGGAAAATATTTGCTAATTAAAGGACAATGGAGAAAAAACTAAACAGAAGAAAACAAAATAGGGCCTAAAACAGATCCCTGTGGGACATCGCATGTAAAAGCAGCAGAGGAGGAAGTGAAGTTACAGAAAGCGTTCTGCCGTCAAGATCAATCTGTTTAAAGCTGCTCATCTAATGCTGATATATTGTTCAAGACGTTTCAGCAAAATAGAGTGATTAATGGTGTGAAAGTCTGCACTTAAATCCAAGTGAACCAAAACAACACATTTTCCACAATAAAGAGTCAACAGCACTTCTCTGTGCTGAACTCTGAGCATGGGCTGGAATCTAATATATCATTATTCTTTAAAAACTAAGAAAGGTGATGAAAAACAGTCTTCTCAGTGCCTTTGAAAGGACAGAAAGCTTAGAAATAGGACAGTGATTAGTTAACCTAAAATAGCCTTTTTAAAGCACAGGCTGTTCAAAACATGATTGGACATAGCCACTAGTAAGACTATTGTAGCTAGAAAGACTACTATTACACCTGTTATTAAAACTAAGATATATTATATCTGGATACACAGCCCAAAAGTGTTCAATACTTCCATTAAGGTAAAAAGGTAATAAGATCCAACAAACCAGAATATAGTATAGCATATAGGGAATATAGTGTTGAAGTTATGGTGTTAAGCAGTATTAGACTCAGTCACAGGTGCTGAGTCACATCACATGCTGTCTGATAGAGTATATGTCGTCTTTTTAGTAGCTCAGGATTTGGGGTATAATGCTGGAAGGCAAGATCTGGAGCATCATTACAATTTAAAATGGCTCTTATCACAACATAAAAACATGTTGTCGGATAGACAGTCATGAAGAGCACTGCTGACATATTCTGTGATATGGAAATTCAGCTCATTTTAATAACATACACAGGCTGGCCGTGGAAAGCTCACATATCATTTTATTTAAGATTCTGCATGAGACACGAGACTTGTTTTTTTGAAGTTTTCGTTACTTCCTTCAAAAGGATCTTGCAAAAACACAAAAAATCCCCAGAAATTAAATTCAGTAAAACGCTTAAGGCGTAATATTAACCAAGCACCAAATATGAGTAAATATCAGCATTCGTGAGTTCATAAAATAGTGTCACTCATCAGTTGGTCTGTATAATTAATGAAAATTCAAAATGATCCAGCACAGTTAATAAATCACAAAGACAGTGTTGTAATTATATAATATGTAATCCGATGAACTGTGTTTTGGAACTGTGATCATTTTTAACAGTTCACAGTAAATGCTGCTCTTATTAATTAATTTTTAAGCTGTTTAATTCATTTTTTTTTATTTCACTTAGTGTTTAATTTATTTTAGTGCATCAAGTTAAACTGTATTTATTATCAACTAACATTTACTTTATTTAAAGCCACATGATCAACTAGCATTTATTTTAGTTCAAGACACATTTTGTATTTACAGTCTATATATTTATTCATTACTTTTTGGTGAAAAACTGCATGTACAGTTTTAATGGCTGGTAAAACTGAATGAATTAATTTTAACAATGTTATTATTATTATTATTATTATTATCATTATACACACAGGATATTAGCATGCACAGCTTAACTGCATAAATGAGGCTAATGCAATAAATTCATGTGCGGACTAGCGCTCGCTGTTAATTAGCCAGTGGAGATGCACCGCCATCCTCCTCCACAAACCAACCCCATGTCACAACATATCATAAAGATGACACTCACCCCGTCTGAACTTATCATGCCACCAATTAGTCTGAATAAAGTGAAGGCTGTACTTCCTGTTTGTAATTCATTCTCATCGGTGAAAAGGCCAGTGAGTCATGTTAGCGCAGCGCTCTCCAAACCAGCTGCTAATAAAATAAACTATCGGGGGTGATGACAAGAGGATTCGATTTCTTTTTGCACATTCTGTGGTGTCAGGGTTTAGAGACCGATGTTCAGATGTTGTCTTGTGCTTTTTGTATCCTGCAGGTCTCCACAGAATGGAGCGAGAATGAGCAGAGTGCGGTCGAGAGTGAAGCATGAACTGGAGGCTCATTGAAGTCACTTACTTCCTGTTTATATGGAACCATATAACAGTTCAGTCTTCCCGCCAAGAGCCCTCGGCCAACGAGCAGCATGTTACCAAGCAGTTTGACTGGCTCATCTCTGACCGTGGGCCTTTCCACCACTCGAAGGGGTACCTATCCTTCATGGAAAGATTTCGCCAAGGATTCACGACCCGGTATAAAATTTATAGGTGAGTGATCGACACCATGCTACGCACTGTATGGCCTTTGCTCATGGCCGTGTATGAGTTTCTGCTGAGTTCTCCTAAATGTGGCGAATTATGACGAACTGTCCCGGTGTGAACCTGTTTTATCGTCTTATAGAAGTTCAAAGCATCCCAAGCATTCGTTTCCAGCCATTCAGAGAGGATATGCATGCAATCTGATCAGCGCCGCATTATTGTGCTTTCAGGGTTCCCACGCTCATGATAAAGCTGAAATTTTTAAAATAGTGCTTTCCAGGCTTGGAAGACATTATAAGCATTTATAATTTTTCTTTTCTTTTCTAGCTCTGAAATAATGCATTGGCAAGAAAATTGTGATAACACTTTATTTTCAGGACCAATTCTCACTATTACATAGCATGCATATTACCAGCATATTGACTGTTTATAAGTGCTTATTAAGTAAATATCAATACCTTACTCTTCACAAATATATTTTAGATCCTTTAATCCTTAAACTCCATATACCTAAGCAACAGCTACCTTACTACCTATTAATAAGCAATTAACTATATTAATAAATAAGCAGCAAAGTAGGAGTTTACTAGGACGGCCATTTTGCAGGCCATAACCCTTGCGGCCATTTTTGTGTACTTCTGAAATATTATCAAATTGCTCATTGAGACTGAGTGAAATCTCAGTAAAGTGATTTTAAAACTCGCTATATAAAGTAATAGCGAACAAGTGGAAAAATCATTGAAATGCATTAGTTTTGAGGACTGCATTGTGTGCACAATTAAGTTGGCTGTTATTCTTCTGGAGCAGCTCTTTCACTTGTTCAGGTACTCTGAAAATATTTTTAAAAACATTAGGCAGCACTTTACATTAAATGAGGTCGCATTTGTTAAGATTAGTTAATGCATAGAGCTAACCTTTTTCCGCATTTCTTATTCTTTGCTAAGTAATAAAAAGGTTCATGAGGTTGCTCAGGTTCAAGTTCACAGTGCATTAAAATGTATTGCTAATAGCATCAAGATCAATGCATGCATTAGAGTTTTGTTCATGTTTACTAATTAACAAATGCAACCTCATTGTAAAATGTTTCCAATAGAGACGTTTGATTGAGGTTCAGGATTATCGTTAATGCTTTAGGTGTCATGATCATTATTAGTTCACGTTGCCTAATTAGCAAATTGAAATGTACTGTAAATGCTGTGAGGTTGCTTTTTCATCATTCAGGAGACTCTGATTCTGACATCGTGCAGAATGTAGACATTTTTCGGGATGTTGTTGGCGAAACATCTGGAAAGCAAGAAGAGATTTCATTTATTTATTTATTTTTCTCTTTAGGTTTAGATAAAGGATCTCAGCTTCATTATTGGCCAATTATCAGCTTCAAGAGAATAGGAATCAGCGGCACATGTTTGAGCATGGGTCATTAAAATAACGATACGCGCCCTCAGGAGAGTTTAACCCTCTTACGTATTTTTTTATTCAGCATAAGTCGTCAGATCTTTAAGATGCCATTATTATATCAGTCTATGAAGTAACCTTCCTTTTGATTTATTATTAAGTCACTTGAAATAATTACATATCCTTCCTACATCAAAAACTCTTTTATTTATAAAATTCACTACTCGATGGTATAACAAGTCAATCCACGTTTGGTTCTTGAAGTGTTTTTCCCATTCATTTTCCATAGGGATTTCAAAAACGTCTTCAATACAGAGTTTTAACTCATCAACCAAAGCAACCTGTTCCCTGAAGAATACATCTTCAAACTTTGATTTGAGACCAAAACGTACATTAAATTTTGAAAAAAGTAGAAAACTGTGTACTTAACATCTTTTACTTATAATTTACTGTATATGTGCATCAGTGTTGACGTGTCTGTATTTTTCTCTTTTTTTATGTCCATGGGTTGAAGTGTCTTTCAGCATCAATTTCTCTAAAAATTAATAGGGAGTGAAAAGACAATTAGAGAGATAAGGAAATGCATCAGTATGGTTTTTTTCAGTGTCGTCCTATTTATAAAAACAAACACGGCACTTTATAATAGCATCCAGCCCAGAGTTACTATGTATATAGTATGTGTTTATATCTACAAAAATGGCTAATCAAAGAAAAAAACGCCTCACATCTTTTCAGTAGTCCATCAAAACCTGCAGCGCTCTAGTTGACATGGAATCCTGTAGACATAGAGTAGACATACAAAGCTTTTTGAAGCTCTGAAAAATTGCTCTGTTAAGTATTACAGTTTATTACAGTCCTGTTCACGCCATGGATAATATATAGTTCCAAAACGTGTTTACAATATAAAAGAATAGCAGAGTACAGCTATAACAGTAAAGGCACAGATAAACAATATTACTGGGATCACTCCGATCAGACTGTTTTTTTCAGCTGACGAACGACACAAACACTGACAGCCAATCAAACCTGAGCTTGACATTTTAAAGCGACAGAGCGCATGCGTACTTAGAATTAACAAACTATATCATAATTGTTGTGCATGCTAATATCGTTGTCTTTATAGTTATCCATCTTGGAGTTAATGGGGCTTTAGTATTGGAAACAAAGTGAGTGGTGTAAATGCAATGAAAATGCATCATGCAAAACATGTTGAAAATCAACTGCATTTTTAAATGAATGTCTAATGTCTAAGGTCCTGTAAAATCGTTCTTTATTAATTTGTAGTCCTTGTTTTGTATCATTAGTCAGGTTTTGGCAATTTAGGTCAATTAAAAGTATCCTCTTCTATTTGTATGTTACAGACCCATACAAGTATCAAAATTAATTGAATTAGTTAAAAATAAACTGGCCCAATATCAGTTAAAACCATTAGACACCTATTACGGTAAAATGTTGAAAATATTTTGAAAGTGAGCTTCAAAATGGTATCGCGTGTAACAAAACCTTGCTTTCTGAAATCATGTGACTTGCAAAATGCTACGCAATCTCTAAACCGCTTGATTCGAAAAAGAAAATTGCAGCAGATTCAAAGCTTCGTGAATTTGTGCTTCTAGTTTGCATCCCTGCGCTGTGTTAAAATAAGCCCTGCTGAGAAATAATTACAGTATGAATTGGATCTATATGGTCAAGATGCTAATGGACATTGCATGTACTTCTACAAGCTCTCACAGCACAACTGCTGTTCTTTTTCTCAAGAATGCTTCCATTTGGCGTGCAGTGACTTTTAAAATAAGCTTTCAAGATAATAAAAAGTCACTGCAGAGGACACATACAATAGGTCTCTATATCTTCAGTGCATTAAAGGATAAAGCCGCGTTCGGGCATGTGGTTGCTCTAATGGTCTTAAAATCTGCACTGGAGCGAGAGATGGTTGTGTTTTCACCTTGATGCACCCGGTTCAACTCAGGCTTTGTGATCATGTAGCCTTCATCTCGCTCTCTGTGCCTTGAAATGCAGTTGTTTCACTATTTTAGATGTCATATATTAAAATGGCACATTCTAATCATTATTGCAGGGATGTAATTAAAAGCTGCTGTTATACACAGTGTGAAAAATGTCCTGCAGTGTTTGTCATCAAGAGATATTGCAAACAAGCAATGACAGTGCTGTAATGAGCCCTTAATACTGTAAGCATATTAGAGCTGTGTGAACAAAAAGTATGTTAATGGGCAAAAACAATTGTAAATTTGGAGGATCACTAAGCGGTTTTTGGTGCAAAAAAAAGTAACACTTTTATGCACACTAATGCAAGGCTACAGTATGTTTTAGAATACAGTCGACTATTTTTCATGTTATGACCCTTTTAAATGTATTGTAAAGCGGAAAGAGTCAGTCTAGGTGAATGGGAGGCGATAGATACGGAGTGAGAATGAAACAGTCTGCAGTTTATAGTGTTTTTGAGTTTGAGCTTGGATACAGAGAAAACGAAATACTGGCATTGGCATTTATTCTTTCCTGATATAATATCCTTCCAGACGCCATGAAAGGCGTACCTGTCAGTATCAGTGACACTTACATAAATCACCCCACACTCTGAATGTGTTATGTTTGAGCGAGGATTTTACTTCTTAGAAGCTAAATGAACACTACTGCAGTGTTGTAGAGGTGAGAACACTTAAAAAGTGCATTTTGCTACTTGTTAAAATCTAGTTTTATGATGTATGCAATAGTGTCTCTAGTGACTTAAATGTACCTTTTTGGCTCTGCTCTAAAACAAGCAGAAAGCTTCCAAGTAGACAGCATTTTAAAACTTTATTATTATTATTAATTAATATAACAGTACAAATGGCATCAAGTGCTTCTTGATGGGAGTAGACAGTCCTGGAAAGCATTGGAATAAGATTGATCCTATGGTAAAGATACTACACCTGCCGTTTTAGTCTCTTTAAACAACTGATTTTTGTGAGGGAGGCTCTATGGATGGGTATTTGTATATATGGGCTTTTTCTAGTCTTTTTTTACATAGAAATAAGGTCATGCATTATACTTATGAGCATAAATGAGACAACGGAAAGATTATATGGAGAGCAGCAGCTTTGTTTCTGCTCTGATAGCTGCAAAGCTATGCAGAAGTCTTTAGGTTTGCATTGGAACACTGTTTTATTTTTTTATTTTTTTGCATTCAAACTAAATTTGCTATTTTAGACGTCAGAGGTTTAAACTAAATCTAGCTTGCGCACTTCAATAACATCCCCTAAGAATTATATCAGTAGGCAGAAAGGAAGCTTGTCTTTGGCTGGCTTACACAATGAAAGTAATCTGGACCAGATAGGGTGCTTGAAAGTGGACATACTCAAAACACTGCAGACCCATTTACGCCTCTATTTAACATTGTCCACTTATGATTGGACTTGCAAAACAAATGAAAAACATTTAATACCAGTTTGAGAACGAACTTTAGAAATGAACCTAAATATGGCGCCTCTTTGAACGTTCTCGCCCCAGTGTTCTTCCGTGGTAGATTTATCAAAAAACAGAGTCCCTGGTTTGTCTTGCTTGAATACTTCAATGCCATTTAAACTATTCTTTTCATTAAGACACCAAGTTTCAAATCATTTAATTGAAAAAATTATTTTATCTTATTGAATTATTTATGCATTATGCAATTGAAATTGCAATGTAAACTAAGAACACTAAATATGTCAAAGTGCTGCTTCTGTCATCTCTGTAAAAAAAAAAAAAAGAAACAAATAAATACTAATACATTAGTCTCAAAAAAGAACAATCTGCATATTGAAACATTTCTAGGGTTTATGAAGAAAAATTCGATGTGTGCTATTTGATCTGTCACCATTGGATTTTTATTATAATGGGATTCAAAGCTTGTCCGTAAGCGTCATGAAATTAAAGTAAAAAAATTGTCAGCACTGGGGCATGCAGCATACACTCACAAAAGTAAATTGCTTGCAGGACTTGCTTGTGTTGTTGTCGCAGCTGCTTCAAAAGGTGGACTCATGTGCTCCTCACTCACGCACTGGCATGTTACATACACACACATGCACATACACACAAGCAATGTTCACACATGACCTCCTTATAAAATAATTTTTCCTCAATCACCCCAGCCCATCAGCTGCCATTCCAAGCAAACTTTACAAGAGATGCTGGTGCAGAGTCAGCCAACCGCCTCACGTCCATATGTCTGCACTCGCCGTCCTATTTCCACGATTAATGTCAAGAAGTCTCACGTTGGTATTTTCCCATTCCCGACACTGTCATCCGGTAAGCTTTAACGTGTCTGGAAAGGCCTAGAGCGAAGGCCCCAGGAAGAGACAGACAGCTGGAGATATGATCTGGCGGAACCACAATTCTACCATTACTCCTATATCCCTCCTAGCCTCTTTGGCATAGTAAAGCTCCACATATTTGCCCGGCGCGCTACTGCAAATAAGAGCGCAGAAGTTGCGCTCTCAGCTTTCACAAGAGCACACTTTGACTCTCTCCGCTTCCGCCTTAATGGCGGGGTAAGGGATAGATTTCATTCAGTCATGTGTTTGATATTCTAATGCCAAGATTTAGAGTACGTTTTCCTTTGCTCTGTCTTTGCTTTGCTTTCCACGTCACTGTTTCGCTGTATGTCTGTATTTGCTTTCGCTAAGTCTCTTTTCCCCCTCCGTCTCCCCATCTCATCCCGCTCCAGCGTTAAGCTCCTCTCACTTCTTTTATCTTTCCCTTCCACCCTATCTCCATGTTTTCTCTTCACTGTATCTCTTCCCTCTCATGTCAGATGTGCAGTTCACCCTCCAACATCTCTCTCTCTCTCTGCTCCTGCAGTAAGTGGTTAGTGTTTTCGTGGACCCTGGGGCTGAGAAAGGGAGAGTGTTTTTTGTAAATCACATATATGAAGGTGTCATCTTTTAGTCGGAAGGTTTGACTGATCAGGATTTGAGTTGTTTGGTAGAGACAGTCGCTGCTCCCTTTTCTGTGCAGCCTATTTATGTGCTTATTTCCAGTTCCTCAGAGCTTCTACTTTAAAGTCTGAAAATGGATTATAAGAAAAATAAAACTAATCAAACGTCAGAGAAAAAAATATTCCTGATTGAATGTGCATGAACACCAGACCACAAGTCAAAATTAACAGGTGGGAATGCTAAAATAGTATTGAAATGATTGTATTATACCAAGTTATTAAGACTGTAATATTAGTCATCCCCAGCAGCATTATATATATATATATATATATATATATATATATAATATGTGTGCAAAACACCCCAATGCATTCTTTGCTCCTTAATTTTGTGTAGAAAAAAGTGCATTAAAATATTCAAGTGAATTAAGGTTAAAAAAGTTCATATGCATTTTATACAGCAAAGTGATTTGGACTTCATTATATTACCCATCATGTATATTCCAAGCACTTCTGCAGGATTTAGATGCACCAAAATAAACATATACATTTATGGACATTATAGATCTTGTATAGTTAATTGATTTAGAAAACACATAAATGTGTAGTTTCGTTAAATGCAATTAAACTCCAGCGAGTAGGCTAGAGTAATTGCGTTCTACTGTACAGAATTAAAACATGCAAGAAGTAAAGATTTGAATTTTACAAATTTAGTTTTCAGTTTTGCATTTAAACAATTCGATAGATAATTTTGACTTGGAATTAAGTTGCATATAGTTGAGCAGCTATGATGGATTTTCCTTTGTTGCCACTAGTTTACCATAAGTGTTTTTAAGCGGTGGCCATTATCACAGGGTTCAGCCGAGGATGCGCTTCAGGTGTGCTCTGGGCTAAGTCTTCGAGCGGAAATACGATATGCATTTGGCAGGACATACGCCTCTGGCATGGCGACGCGGTAAGCGGCATGGAGAGATAAGTATCTCCCTGTATTTCCCCTATCTCCTCAACAGAAGGAAGCATCAAATTCAGCAAATCAATGCAGGATGCCGGCTTGTATGACAGAGACAATTAAATCGTGCACATCAATGCTAGGTAAATTCAGTCGCTTCTCATTAAAAATTCATCAAAAATCTGCCAATCCCACATCTGTCCCAACATCTGCACTGTAACCATGAACTGGGGAAAGCTCCATCCATCAAAACCATCATTAATCTGAACCCAAAGTTGTTTCTCGTTTCTGGGCGAATGTCAGGCCGATGATGTGTGTCTTCAGCCTTTCAGTCAGCTCAGGCTGCCCTTCCTCTTATGTAGTGAATTGGGTCATCGCGTCTAATTCTGGTCTCATTCAGCCAGCAAGTTACGTAATGGAAATAAATGCTGTCTAGTCATGTTTTGTCCCTGATACAGTGAGCTCTGATTAGGTCTAGCTGCATATTATACAACAATCAGAAGCAGCCCACCGAAGAACATGCGTCTCCTCATGTTCAGCTTCACACAAGTGTTGATTTCCTTAAATGCACTTCTTATACAATTTAGTGAGTATATAACAGTAGCTGGCCAGATGGACTTTTAGTGGCTGATAAACAGACCAATTTGACTGATGGAAGCCCATTTAATTATAGCAACACAAGGAAAAGCAAACAATGGGTGCATGGCGTGTATAAGTAGAGTGCAAATTTCAAATAGCCTGCCATATGAGATTTGAGGATTTGCTAGTCAACATTATAAAAGACGGTCAGCTGTGCTCAGCTCCTCACGGTGCAGATTGTAAAAACATTTTAAAAAACATTTTGATAAATCGGCCCACGTCAGCTAAGGTCAAGTCCTCAATACAGATATTAAAATCATTTAAATTACATTAAATAGCTTTAGAAACACCACAATTTATATAATTACTTTCCCTAAAGTCAATATGTTGTAATTGCAAGTTGCCTGAGGTGTAATAATATTTTAATAATAATCTGAATATGAGCGTCCATACTCGATAAAAAGTATGACTCCTGATAACACTGGTGTACTAATTATCACTCTGATGAATGCACTTTCCGATAAATAAATACGTACACAAAAGAATTGGTATTCAGTGTAATGTTCCAGCCATACAGTTAAAGTTTCCATCTGTGTGCAATTTTGCAGGCGTGCAAGATATTTCCAGCCCCTCACTAAGACAGTTATCTTACATATGAACCTTCATTCATCTAAATCACTGATGAGTTCTGAATGTAGATTCACATCATCTCTTTTGCTAATTCTACAGAAATTGTGTTCTAATACCAGGAAATTATTCATGCATTCTGGCCCATATACCCATAATTGGCCTGTACCACAGTAGGCAAATTCATCCAGAATGGGCAAATTTTCTGGTGCATTTTCCTTCCGACTGAATAGTCCCGGTTGTGTGTGTAAGGCCACTGCTCCGACATTTCATACCCAAATACGATTCTGGCGGACTTCTAGGCGATTGGCGTTAATTGACTGATTGTAAATTCCACGTTATGTTCTCAGTTGTAATTTTTAATCGAACTGATTACGTGATGTAGCGATTAATTCAGAAACAAATTTGGCACAAAATGACTCCCCAAAAGACCATTTAAAGTCGTTGCTGTAAAGTATCAAACAGACATTTGCAAAATGTAAGCTAGCAAGACCACGTTTTGTTTGATTCAGCAAAATGTAATATATGTAGTCTTTCTCCAACTATACACTATACCGTGAAACCAAGCAGCACAGACACTTTCATTGTTACTACAAGCAGTTGTTCATTTGGACACCTGTATCACACAGCCTTATAATGTTTATTTTTTTACAGTCAATTATTTTACATTCAGAAATTTTCAGGCAGCAGATGCCTCGATTCCTTCCAGAGAAAATGCTCCCGACCAAACTTCAAATGCCCTATATTGTCAGTTATTCAACAGCCTTACTCTTAATAGTATTTGCTTGGCCTGGGAACACCTTCCAGCAGCTCAAATACGATAGTTTGCTGCTTGGCGGGCAGCTATGTAATGAATGTATCCTGGGCTCCGTAGGGTGCTGTGTTGAGAATCAGATGCTCTCCGAGTGAACCTCTCCTGGGCGCGTCTTTATAAGCCAGATTAAACGACATCTGTGCTGGACAATGGCAGCGATCAGCCAACAAGCGAACCTCCGCTCTCTAATGACCTGGGCGCACGCCTTGGCCTGCGATTTCGTACTGCTGCTGCATGGCGCTTCGGCTCAGCGGAAGGTCGATCATACGAGGGAAGATGAAGAATCGCCCGATCTACGATTACAGCCCGGCGTGTTGCTGGGAAGATAATTCGTGGCTTTCGATCGGTAATCTGTTGTGACACGTCATTTGCTGACTGCTCACTTGCGTTAAACTTCGTCCCGTGAGGCAGGAGTGTTCGGCGTGTTTGCGGCGAGGAGAAAAGAGAGTTTACAAGCTGCAGAGCCATCATAGATCATTTATGCTAAGTTCAGACCATGAGAAACTGGTTTGTAAATGACCTGGTACCCTTCACCACCATGGCTGAATCTTTCATCACCACTGTAGATTTTCACTGATTTTTGTGGAGGTGCTGTTTCACATCTTCAGAAAAGGCGATGAATATCTAGATCAAGACAAGAGCGAGAAACAAGCGGTTGCGTGTAGTGGATACAATATCACCATCATCAAACATTAAACAGCGTTAAAAATCAAAGCTACTAACGTTAATAAATTAAATTTAAGCGAAGGAAGCGGTTTTAGAACCGGGAAGCTTGGGGGTATTGATGAAATAATCAGCTCCATCTATGCTTTGATCATCAATCTGAATCCAGTCGAGTTTTATTAAATTTGTATGTTATTCCCAAATGTTGTCTTTTTCATGAAACTTTCCACTTTGGCTACGTTGATTAAAATGAAAACGTATGACTAGAATAAAACAGCACATTCAAAAAGCTCCTAAAACCCATAATAAAATGCTCTTTTGAATTTCATTATCATTTTTTAATTAAAGTAATTTCAGTATCGTTTTTGTTTCTTTAGTATGTGGATCTTCTGAAATCATACTGCAGAATAATCATCAGGTTTGTTCATGCAGCCTCACTGTAATATATTTGCTTGAGTCAACATTTAGCGTTTTTATGATGATCACGTTTATGCTGAAATGTGAATTTGGTTCAACTAAGAGCCAGCATTAAAGACATTCAGTTGCATAATTCAATCAGATCAACTGAACCAGCTGAACCGAGTTTTGACCTCAAATTTTGCAAGTGCAGTTCTGCTGGGCGTTCCTGTCTTAAATAGTTAGACTGATAATACATTTGATTTAAATGCAAATAAAATAATAAATAAATAATGAATAGAAGCATAGTCTCAGACTTTAGACCCCACTGTGACTGTTTCCAGTATTTGGCTCATAAGCAGGATTTCAATAAACCAACTGTGATTCTATTCTATTAATCCTTCGCACTACCAGAATCACTCTCAACTAACACTGCATGAGCTGGATTTGCAAGACACTTTATATTAAACTTTTTTGACAACAAGGAACATTAAAGGAATATTCTGCGTAAAAAAAACAACAACAACAATAAAAAAAAAGTTAAGCTCCCGTTGACTCTGCAGCATGCTGTAGTCACCACAGAAAATCATTTAGATTTGTCCCTCAAACAAAGCGGCTCATGTCTCACTTGCGGTGGAAGTCAGATATGCAACCATTACCATGTTGTGTCAGCATGAACAGAATGAGATTTGTTTAACAACATTTTCTGTACAAATTATATCCAACCTTGCAGTACTATAACAGATTGAGAGTTTAGTGCATGTTGCTGTAAAGGTGTTTATGTTTAATTTCTAAGGTTTAAAGGTTAATGACAGGGAACTTAACATTGTGGAACCTTAAACATGAACATTTATCTTGATGCAACTACGCTAGGAAGTCAAAAAAATGTAAACGATTCTGTTAAAGCAATATTAAAGCTGCGCTACTATCTATCAAACACCATAAAGTAAATTTGACTATTCATACTCCACAGTTCTATTTTGTAGTTTAAT
The DNA here is from genome assembly GCF_018831695.1 of Puntigrus tetrazona. Classification (NCBI taxonomy): domain Eukaryota; kingdom Metazoa; phylum Chordata; class Actinopteri; order Cypriniformes; family Cyprinidae; genus Puntigrus; species Puntigrus tetrazona. Next base: position 29,449,273 of record NC_056703.1, on the reverse strand, counting down.
TTTTCCCAAGTGAGGGCACGATATCCTTTCTGCAGCACCGTAATGTGATCAACACAACAATAAAATAAAATGACACTTGGTGGGCTGCCTGTAAGCAGATCTATTAGTAGGCATGTGTTGGGGCTGAGAAATCGTTACTTAAATTCAAGAGGTGTATCCTACATGAGAGATATGGCTGCTTGATGGGCCAGTAATTGCCTAAGTAGGGGAGAGAAAGTAGAGACATAATGTGACGCCTCTAATTAAGTAAGGCCTATATGCAAATGAAAGAACATAATACAAAATGAAATTAAATGAAATATTTGTAAAAGTATAAAAGTTAATGTCAGTTTGAAACGCTGTAGTTTTCTGTATTTATTTTTGAATTGGTAATTAATAAGCTAACTTTACATATGTTAATTATAATGACTCCAGAGCAGCTGATTTCACTTAAAGCCAGTTGCTTCATCCAATCATTTTTATATTTCTATCTACATAGACACAGAGTTTATTCTTCGGCAGATCAGTTCATTGGGGCATGCACCTGCCATGGATGCTCCTTCAACCCTTTGCCCTCCCCAGCACCACCACTGCCAATTTTGCTTAGAGTTCATTTCTATGATTTATTAATTTAATTCCAGTTCAAAGTTGAACTCAGACCCAGCCAGTTAAAGCAGACCTGCAAGGACAGAATTTGAAACTACTTCAAACATGGGATTTTAAGTGCATTCCCATGCAGAATGCTCCTTCCTCAAATTCCAGGTCCTCCACGATGGTCCGGGGTTTGTGCAATGCAGCCCGATCGGTCATCATTTCTCGGACTGCAGCTTGCCCATGCGATGGCAAATCAAAATATAAAATGCAAATCTCTCTATTAATGCGCTTTTAAAGTCATGTAATCAAAGGCAGCCATTTTATGTGATTTAATATTTATGAGCGTAATACGTGTTGATCAGGTGTGTGTAGCGTTATAAAGTGTGAGGAGTGGCTTTTGTTGGACTATTGACGATGACTAAGGATTAGATGGGTTGTCGTAGAGGTGATCATCCAGTCTTTACTGTATTTTACTTGTGTGGTATTGGCATGAGAAAATACTCCATCTGATTTATGTTCGAAAGAATAATACATTTTGCAGAAATGCTCAAAAAATTGTATGGCAACGCAACCTAAACTCAGGTAAAAATTTACAAACTTTCTCTTTTTCTTCTTAACCTCTGACACAACAGATATGTATATTTCCACAAGTGCCAATTTTTGCAGAAGTCTTGTACCTGTATAGACATTTTGCTCTTGAAGATTAGCACTTTTGGCAGGAAAGCTTCTCTTTTAGGTTATTGTCTTTGTCTGGAGCAATGTGAATCTTGATCTTCTCACAATTCAAATACACACAAGTGTATTTATGCAGAGCAATAAAGGCTCTTCTTCAGAATGAATATCATCACTGCTCATCCCCAGCTGAGCCTATATGTATACAATTATAATTGCATACTTGCATTTATAGGAAAATGAATGGAACAAATATTGAGGTCATTTTATTCAAGCTCAAGAAAGTTAATTTACCTTACAGAAATTCCCATTTTTATCATGCACTCTTGATAAAATAATCTACATTTTTCAGATTATTATAGCAAAAACTTCTATTTTTTAGACCTGCTTTGTAAATTTTTATTACTAATATATATATATATATATATATATATATATATATATATATATTAGGGGTGTAACGATACATGAATATAAGTTGTGCACTTATTTAAAGCCCACTAGGCAGTAACCATGTGCTGATTCACAAAATTAGTATGCTTTGTGACATAAGCTCAGCTGTTTGCGGAATTAGACTTTGTGCTCATGTATCCCTATCTCTCTCATCCTGAGTCGATATCCTGTCTTTGCATAACATATCTGAATACTGAATTGCATTTATTACATAAATTGGCTTTTTGCCTTCAGTCCTTTTCAATGGTGATGAGCAGGCGATGCTGATGTTTAGTTCCTGTAATTTATTTTGATGAAATGAGCTGTGCTGACAAATTAATGCTGCCAAATTGATATGTTTGTGTGTGTGTGTGTGTGTGTGTGCGTGTGTACCAATGCGTTCATACAACAGCTTCGTTATATACTAGCAGAATCAGCTTTAAACACTTTTAATGTATCCCACTATATAAATGTCTGCTTTTATTGGTGTATACATACAATAAGCAAAACATTGCTCTTATAAAATGTAAAAAAATAAATAAAATGGGACATCCTTTCCTGCCTTGGGTTAAATTTTTAAACAAACTGTATTATAAAATTATAAAATCTAGTTGGAAAAAATATATATATAATTTTGTACTATTATCTATTTCAGTATTCAACTTATATTTATTTTTTCCTCGTTACCAAAATAATTTCCTTTTCTTTAACTTAATTGAGACACTACTAATAAATTAAACTAAGTGGCATCTAGTGGCAAACAATGAATTTGCATTCCTCGTTTAGACCAATGCTAAAATCTGGCTCAACAAATTGACAGGCAATATACTAATGTTTTGACCCTGTCCAAAAACCCCAAAAAGCAGCTCTTTAAGTAATTTGTGCAATCACCTTGTATCACCTATATTTCTGTTTTAAAGTTAACGCCCTTGAGCTGACATAATAGTAATGATGCTGTGTTTGGAAGTCTGTGTCATGAAATGATGTATGACATACATCATAACCAATCAAAATGTTGCATATTTGTTTAAATGTCATGTGTAGACTTTTACACGATCCTCACATATATTGCACATGTATTTACACACATAAAATTCCATAAGAAATGTCTCACATCTAATACACATTCTAAAGCCTACCCAGAGCAGTGCAAATCATGATTTCAACATTAAACCTTTTACATTTAAACAATTATCTGCATTCGATTTTACAAGCACAGACATTCTCTGGGACTAGACCCATAGTACATGAGCATATTTATCTCATATAAACGCAATGTACTCTTAATTAAGCTGAAACCAAAATGAAAGAAATAATGTAAAGTAAAAACTTATTGCAGATAGGGGCATACATTTTAGTATCATTCTAGTGTTAGTACTTGACTGATTGAATAAACAAGCTACAGTATATGGACCTATTAGTTGGAGAGACGGGTTATGGTGATTTTCAATTTGATCCAGCATGAAACAGCTCTGGGACTCATTTTAAAACATCTCATTTCAATGATTCTAAAATTAACTCTTTCTTTTGTACATTTACAATACATTAAAACTTTTAAGTGTTTTCATTCATGACTATAATACGAAAGTTATTTCAAATATCACTATTAGGGGCATGAGTCCCTAGGTCTAATATTTTTTTAGTGTTGGAAGTTCAGCTGTCAAATTATCAAGTCCAACATGGTTGTTCTTGTCCAACATTAGTGTACGCTGGGTGACATGCACTGAGAAATCGATGCCGAGAATTGGTACGGGTTATCTGCAATATCAGCAGCAATGGGAAAGTAGGTTAGTTAATTATTAGATAGGTCTTTGTAGGCGAGAGATCTCATACCCACGTCCCCACTTGCCCTCATGAGAGAGTGGCATGGATGTGCAAGATGTTCAGGTGCTGCTTCACCTTACTTTTCTGATGAAATAACTGCTTCGAAAATAAACTTGAACCGTACATAGTTAAGTGCAAAGTATAATTTCCACCATATCAAGCTGTCCTTGACTTGCTCCTGAGCAGCATATAATAACGTTAACTAATTATTATGGTCGCGGCATGTTTTCATGCATAACTCACTGACATGGGTAGTTGACATGATCCAGCATCTGCAGAAGTGCATACAGTGATTTATCAATATCTTCATGCTAGCGAGTTTACAATGCCATTTTTTTCACAAAAACTAATTGAAAATAGGTATCAATCAATTGTATATTTTGTACTAATATAGATATATAAATGCATTAGTAGTATAAATATTTAATACCTAATGGTACCAGATTTATTATTATTATTTCTTCATTTTTATTTGTTGGGGTGCAAAGAAACTATATTAAATACTAATACTACTACTACTACTACTACTAATAATAATAATAATAATAATAATAATAGTAATAATGTATTGCCTGAGGTCTTAAAGCATTTAAATATATATGTTGTTTCCCTAACTACAATACAAAACTAAAAAGTTAGTTATATTGAAGGCATTATGCACATTCAATTTGCCAAAGTGCAATCAAAATCCATATTTATTATATTATGCTTCTGTGTACCTCAGAACAAAAAAAAACATGAGACAAATGATAGAAAAATTTTCATTTTTGGGTGAACCGTACCTTTAAATAAATAGGATTGGCCTACATTTAGCTGTTTTTGCTCTCAGTCCCGTGTAAGTCGCGCAGAGGCAATATTCTGGGACTAAATGAAAGCGTCAGATATCGATCTTGTGCAGGACCACCAATGCCTTGCGTGACAGGCCGAGAGTGGCCTCATATATTCAGAGTGTGTGTGAATGCCACGTGGAGGGCGGCCCACTGCCTCTCAGCCTTTTGTTTTAAGCCAGAGACAAATCAGCACATCCAAGTCAGCCTGGCTGAATGAGTTTGCTTGATCCTTACAGTAATTAGATGGAGCAGAGGTGGCTGGTTAGATGCAGAACGCAGATACTCAGGAAGTAGAGAGATGTGTAATGCATGGGCCTGACTTTTCAGACAGCAGGGTGAGAAGGGAGTTAACCAGGAGAGAGAGAGAGACTAAAGGTCATTCAAAGGTGAGAAATAATCAGAGACACTTGCCTGTCCATCTAATACACAGAAAGCATGACAAAGTGCCTAATCAGTCATGTTGCCCTGTACCCAGTCTACCTTACGGCCTTTTGCACTTTCATATGAAACATATCCAAAATTATGTCATGTGTGGGCGTGTGATTTTATTTTTTTATTTTTGGTGCTTTACAGTGGTTGGAAACATTTGCAATACAATTTTGGAGCAGTTATATCTGCGTGTGCTGGCATTTTGTGTTTTAGTGGTTGTCCTTTTTGCACTGCACACAAGGCCTAATATTTAGGTTTTGGCATGTGTAGCCTTTTTTTAATTGGTAATTTTTCTAAGTCTGTTGCCTCAAATTTTACATATAGTAATTAAAGCCTTATTCGTGTTATTATATACAGCCTTCAAGCCTCATGCATTGTAAAAAAAAAAAAAAAAAAACATTCTATATATTAAAATATATAAATTATGCAATGCTATACAATTTACGTGAGTAGATATTTTCCTCTTTTTGCATTTGTACCATTCTCATTAAGTGCGATCATTTCACTTCTGTCTTTTATAAAATAATGCAGAATTATTAGATATCCTGTTTCTTTAATTCATTTTATTTACAGACATTTTAGAATAATAATCTACTTGGTAGTATAATTTCATTTTTAATAGTTTATTCATTTCCTTAAACCAACATCTTATAAGACAGAACTCATATGTACTTATTGGTTGATAAAATTGAATGTTTTAATGTCATTACAAAATATACACTTCACATTGACAGTTTTGTCAGATCTGTCTAATTCTAAAAGTAATAAAATGCTCCACACACACATTTGATTGATGTATTAATATCACTGCCCGTCAACACATTCACTCGTTGATGTGAATTAATAAGTTTAAAAGTGCAAAATGGCTTTTTATCATTTTCATTGGTCCAAACAGGATTTTTCAGATTTAGAGTGACAGATGCGAACTCCTTCACAGGGCCGTGGAAAGAAGAGTTTATCAGAAGTCAGCTGGAGTCTTGCAAATTACTCATCCACACAATTTTCTGAAAGCCCCTGACACTTAAACACAGAAAGCACACAAATCCCCAAAACCAATACACTGGATTTCTCGACCTTTGGCTGCAAGTTTTCATAAAACCTTTTTCAAAACTGTACCAATCTTCCATAACTTTTTGCCACTGCACATTGTTTTAGCAAGAGTGCTTTATTTTCTAAAGAGACAGATGTAATTGGCATTTGTGTATGCAAAAGTTTTGAAAATGTAAGATTTGCTATTATTTATTCAGTATAGGCTATATGACTTGTGAAGTATCTCTTTTACTTAAGTGCCTGCCAGTAGGTCACAGTTCCTGTTTTGATGGAAGGCGTCTTTACGACGAGTTACTGAAATAGCAGCATCTATTTGTCGGTAGATATGGATTATAAATATCACGGATCAGAAATTGTTGGATAAGAGACATACGAAACAATCGCTGTACTTCAATAAAAATATTAATTCTGTCATCGTTTGCTCACCATTTTTTGGGGTGACACCATTGGCAAGACATTCATCTCGCAAAAGAACATAAAAGAATGTTTGAATTCTGCGAATCAAACACCGCCGGAGATACTGCCAATATATTATTAATATATTTTCAGTCATGAAATACTTCCGTAATAGAAGACTTTTTGCAAATAGCTAAAACCATTTAAAACCCATTATTTTATCAAATAAACCCCATTTTCATTAGCGGAATGTATTTTGTGTTGCTCGCCCGGACCTTCGCCTGTTTCTAGCTCTCACGCTGCCGATAAAGGTGACTACTGCGTTAGTGGCGGAATGCTGGCGAGCGTTTGCGTAACCCGTTTTTTCATAGCTAACTGCAGCCTCTCTGTAGAAATCAGCAACATCTGAATTGGGAGGATGATGTAGCATAAAACCTCTCCGAACCCCGGATAATCATCATCCCGATGGGGATTGGTTAATTGCCGCGGAAGGCTGGCAATTAGCAGAGAAATGGGCTGGAAGACATGTCGAGTTAAGCACTGCTAAACCATCGGGTGGGCTGGCGTATCTCGAGGAGTTTATTCCACACCACTCCGGAAAAGCGCGTTTGATACAGGTGCAGCCATGTTGTCAAACCATTTTAATCCTGGGCATTGGAATGCTGGAGTTTGGAGTGTGAAAAAACACGGCGTTGCAGAGGATAATTACTCGATACTTTCGTCACTGCACTAGTAGTGCTGTTTGTTGTCCCGAGCATCACTGGCAAAGGTTGAACAAAGCCCCTGAATGTCTTTTATCTTTTAGCTTTAATATGGCACACTGACCACTTCCTGTGATTTCTTCTCTAACCATGTCTCTGGTGACTGAACCATGCTCCTGTGAGAAATGCAGCCTCCCTCCACCCCCTTTTGTATATATAGGAGTTATCCCGGCATTTAATTAAATCTACAAAATGTAAAAATAATAATGAAATAAAGTAATAATAAAATAATGTCTGAAATGCAATGCCTGCAATGAGCCACAAGTAAATGGAAAAAAAAAAAAACATTTAAAATAAGTTGAACTACGAATATATAATTAAATATTATTAATATAGTAGTCATCAATGTGTATGTGTAATGTCTCAAGAAGTAAATTCCTACAGCATTTGTGTAAAATCTTAAATTCAGTTGTTCCATAATTTTAATTTTAAAAGTCATGATCAAAGAAAATCAAACACTAACAAATAAATAAATGTTTTCTGTGCATTACAGGATTTTTAAATGCTCTCTCTCACTCTCTCTCTTCTCTGGAATGATAGATGAATGGCCCTTTGATGTACAAGCAACAAGCACTGATTTTTAAGCCTAAACTTCAAAACTATAAAATGGTTCTTCAAATCCCAGTTAGTTAATCACAGCCCAGTCCAGAGTCCAGCAGAGATGTTAGTCGAGGCATGTTGAATCTGCCAGTATATATATTTCTGCGGTCTTATACAGAACAAATATCAACAAACTCAGACTTTTTATAGAAAATGGAAATTATAATTTTACAGCTGGCAGTACTGTACACATTGTATTTGGATCAGGAAGCGGAATCATAAATCAGCTTTGCTGGGGTGGTGCTTGGATCTGTGAGCACCTTCTCTAAACTAGTTCATTTACTCTCACGCCAGGCATTTTGTGCAGATCAGAATGTGCATGTTGAACAAACATTAGGTTGGCTGGCAATTATGTTTCCAAGAGTCTAGGTATCGGTGTTACAGTGCTTGTAGTTTCATCACTGCAAGTTCATCATTAGCTTTAGAGAGCATCCTGATCTCTAGCTGACAGATTGATGCAGAATAGATGTAAAGTAGTATTCCAAATCTCCATGTGCATAAAAGTAAGATAGACCATTCATTTTGAATCTTAATTATTTAATAAGCTTTGCTTTGGTGATTTACAGCTATTAATTTATTTGTATATTAGCCTTGATATGCATACTAGAAATAATATCATTGAAACTTAATAGAAACCCTTTTTCAGAAACCTTTTCAAATGTATTTTTACTTAGAATATATTTTAAGCTGCATTATAATTGTATCTTTTCCAGACTTGTGCATCTGCTTTCTCTCTCTCTCTCTCTCTCTCTCTCTCTCTCTCTCTCTGTGTGTGTGCGTGTGTAGTCCAGTTATGCATTGCCCACACAAACAATGCCATCAAAGCCAGATCAGATAAGCCCTATTAGAGGCCTTATAATAGCTCATATACAATTCATTTAATGCATAACAGCTCATGCACACGCACACACACACAGAGAGAGAGAGAAGAGAAGAGAAGAGAGAGAAAATGAATACCAACAATCTGAAAGAACAATGGTATAATGCGAGCTTAAATATATTCTAAGTAAAAATACAGTTTGAAAAGGTTTCTGAAAAGGGGTTTCTGTCAAGTTTCAATTATTATTTTTTTTATTTCTATATGCACACTGCTGCTTTAATACATAAATAAATTAATAAAGCTACAAATCAATTCAAAGCAAAGCTTTATTAAAATAATTAAGCATTCAAAATGAACGGTTCATCTTACTTTTATGCATTATGGAGACTTAATGTCATTCTACATTCATTCTGGCATCAATTCGTCAGCTAGTGACTAGGGATGTTTCCTCTAAAGCTAATGATGAACTTGGTGTTGAACGACAAGCACTGTAACACCAATACCTAGACTCTTGGAAACACATAATTGCCAGCCAAACCCAATGTTTAACTAAATATGCACATTCTGCTGATCTGCATAAAATGCCTGCGTGAGAGTAAATGAACTAGTTTATGGAAGGTGCTTCATAGATCCACATCAATTTTAGCAAAGTTGATTTATGATTCTGCCTCCTGATCCAAATACAATGTGTACAGCACTGCCAGCTGTAAAAATTACACTTCCATTTTCTATAAAAAAGTCTGAGTTTGTTGATATTTGTTCTGTATAGACCGGCAGAACATATACCGGCAGAGTTCAACATGCTCCTGGATCAACATCTCTGTTGACCCTGGATCATTGTGATTAACCAATCAGATTTGAAGAACCATTTTATAGTTTTTCTGAAGTTTAGGCTTAAAATCAGTGTTTGTTGCTTGTACATCAGTGTCATTCATCTATCTATCTAGAGAGAGAGAGAGAGAGTGAGAGAGAGCATTTAAAAATCCTGTAATGCACAGAAAAACATTTATTTATTTGTTAGTGTTTGATTTTCTTTTTTTCTTTGATCATACCTTAAAATTAAAAATTATGGAAACAACTGAATTTAAGATTTTAAGGTCAAATGCTGTAGGTGGAATTTACTTTGAGACACACACACACACATTGATGACTATTACATTAATAACATTAATTATATATTCGTAGTTCAACTTTATTTTTTTAAATGTTTTTTTTTTTCCATTTCATTTCAGGTTTTATTGCAGGTGCATTGCATTTCAGGACATTATTTTATTATTATTTTTATTTTATTATTATTTTTACATTTTTGTAGATTTAATTAACGCTGATAACCTAATATATACAAAGGGGTGGAGGGGGCTTTACTCTCACAGGAGCATGGTTCAGTCACCAGAGACATGAAGTTAGAGAAGAAACTCCATGCAGGGAAGTGGGTCAGTGCAAAACATATTAAAGTCAGTGCGCACAAAAAGACATTCAGGGGTTTGTTCAAATCCTAACAGTGATGCTCGACTTAACAAACAGCACTACTAGTAGTGACGAAAGTATCGTGGGAGTAATATCTTCAACGCCGTGTTTTTTTTTCATTAATTCGAAAACCCAGCATTCCACGTTCAGTGATTAAAATGGTTTCGAACAAACATGGCGGCAACCTTGCATCGAAACGCGCTTTCTTTCCGGAGTGGTGTGAATAAACTCCCGGAGACACGCTTTCAGCCCACTCGATGGTTTAGGCAGTGCTTAACCCTGACATGTCTTCCAGCTCCATTTCTCTGCTAATTGCCAGCTCTTCCTGCGGTAATTAACTAATCCCATCGTGGCGGATGATTATCTGGGGTTCGAGAAGCGTCGACATCATCCTCCCCAATTCAGATGTTGTTGATTTTCACAGAGAGGCTGCGTTTAGGCTGCGTGAAAAACGGCGACTACAAAAACGTTCGCTTGCATTCCGCTCATTAACGTTAGTCATTTTATCGGCAGCGTGAGAGCTAGAAACAGGGCGAAGGTCCGGGTCAGAGCAAACATAAAAATTACATTCCGCTTAATGAAAAATTGAAGCCTATTTCGGCTTAAAATAATGGGTTTTAAATGGTTTTTAATAGTCATTTCTGCAAAAAAAAAAAGTCTCTCATTCGGAAGTATTTCAAGGACCGGAAAAATACATTATCAACATATTGGCAGCATCTCCGATGGTGTTTGATTCGCAGAATTCAAAATATCTTCTTTTATGTTCTTTGCGAGACAGAATGTCTTGCCATCGTATCCTCTCAAAAATGTGAGCAAACGATGACAGAATTAATATTTTTGGCTGAAGTAAGCAGTTGATTGTTTTATGTCTCTTATCCGAACACTCTCTGATCCGGTGATATTTACAATCCATATATCTACCGACAAACAGATGCTATTTCAGTAACTCGTTTGAAGACGTCTTCCATCAAAACAGGAATCAAACTCATCACAGGCACTTATGGCAAGACATACTTCACAAGTCATAGCAGCTCATACTGAATAAAAATAATAGCAAATCTACATTTTCAAAACTTTTGCATACACAAAATGCCAATTACATTCGTCTCTTGAAAAATAAAGCACCTTTGCTGTAACATAATGTGCAGTGCGTGTGTGTTACGGAAGATTGTGTGTTGTGTTTTGAAAAAAAAAAAAGGTTTTATGAAAACTTGAGTCAAAGGCCGAGAACTAGTGTATTGGTTTTGGGGATTTGGTGTGTGCTTCTGGTGTTTAAGTGTCAGCTTTCAGAAATTGTGTGACGAGTAATTCTGTGTATTCCAGCTTGACTTCTGATAAACTCTTTCCACGGCCTCAGTATGAGTTCGCACATCTGTCACTTTCAACTTGAAAAAACCTGTTTTCAATTCAAATGAAAAATGATAAAAGTCATTTGCACTCTTTAAACTTAATAATCAAGGATCAACGAGTGAATGTAAGTTGACGTGGCAGTGTGACATTAATACATCAATCAAACGTGTGTGTGTGTGTGTGTGTGAGCATTTTTTATTACTTTTAGAATTAGACAGATCCGAATAAAACTGTCAATGTGAAGTGTACATTTTGTAATGACATTAAAACATTCAATTTTATCAAATCAATACACACATACGAGTTCTGTCTTATAAGATGTTGGCTTAAATAAATGAATAAACTATTAAAAATGAAATTATACCACTGCTAGGATTATTATCTCTAAAATGTCTGTAAATAAATGAATTAAAGAAATGATATTCAATAATCTTGCATTATTTTACAGTTATTGTAGTTTTAAAATGATCGCACTTAATGAGAATGGTACAAATGCAAAAGAGGAAAAAATATCTACTCACGTAAATTGTATAGCATTGCATAATTTATATATTTTTAATACATAGAATGTTTTTTTTTTTTTTTTTTTACAATGCATGAGGCTTGAAGGCTGTATATAACAACACGAATAAGGCTTTAATTACTATATGTAAAAATTTGCAGCAACAGACTTAGAAAAAATTAATAATTAAAAAAAAAAAAAAAAAAAAAAAAAAAAGGCCACACATGCCAAAAACCCAAATAGGGCTCAGGTGCAGTGCAAAAAGGACAAACTGAAGCAAAACACAAAATGCCAGCACGTGATATAACTGCTCCAAAATTGTATTGCAATGTTTCAACCATCAGGTAAAGCACCAAAAATAAAAAAAATAAAAATCACAATGCTCCATAACATGACATATTCTTGACATGTTTCATATGAAAAGCAAAAGGCCGCAAGGTAGACTGGTAATAGGCAACACACTGATTAGGGCACTTGTCATGCTTTCTGTGTATTAGATGGACAGCAAGTGTCTCTGATTATTTCTCACCTTGAATGTGACCTTTTAGTCTCTCTCTCTCTTCTGTTAACTCCCTTTCACCCCGTTCGTCTGAAAATGTGTCCATGCATTACACATTCCCCTCACTTCCTGAGTATCTGCGTTCTGCATCTAAATCAGCCACCTCTGCTCCATCTAATTACTGCAGGATCAAGCAAACTCATTCAGCCAGGCCGACTTGGACAAAGGATTTGTCTCTGGCTTAAAACAAAAGGCTGAGATAGTGGGCCGCCCTCCACCGTGGCATTCACACACACTCTGAATATATGAGGCCACTCGGCCTGTCACGCCAAGGCATTGTGTCCTGCACAAGATCGATATCTGGACGTTTTCATTTAGTCCTGCAGAATATTGGGTTTCACAAGCGCACGACACGGGGACTGAGAGCAAAAACAGCTAAAAATGTAGGCCAACTTATTTATTTAAAGGTACGGTTCACCCAAAAATGAAAATTTTTTCATCATTTGCTCTCATGCTTTTTTTTTTTGTTCTGTGTAACACAGAAGCATAATATAATAAATAAGGGATTTTGGATTAAAAATTCTCATAAATTCAATGTGCATAATGCCTTCAATATAATCAACTTTTTTTTGTAGTTTTTTTATTGTAGTTAGGAAACAACATATATTTAAATGCTTTAAGACCCTCAGGCACACATTATTATCATTATTATTATTATTATTATTATTAGTAGTAGTAGTAGTAGTAGTATTGTGTATTTAATATAGTTTTTGCACCCCCAAATAAATAAATGAAGAAATAATAATAATAAATCTGGTACCATTAGGTATTAAAATATTTACATTACCAATGCATTTATATATTCATATTAGTGTCAAAAATATGTCAATTGATTGACACCTATTTTCACCTGTTTTTGTGAAAAAAAAATGGCATTGTAAACTCGCTAGCATGAAGATATTGATAAATCACTGTAAAGTGCACTTGCAGATGCTGATCATAAGTCAACCACTCCACGTCAGTGAGTTATGCATGAAAAACATGCCATGACCATAATAATTAGTTAACGTGTTATTATATGCTGCTCTGGTGGAGCAAGTCAAGTGACAGCTTGACAGGTGGAAATTAGCACTCTTGCACCTCTAACCAGGGTGCATTTGGTTCAAGTTTATTTTCGGAAGCAGTTATTTCATCAGAAAAGTAAGGTGAAGCAGCACCTGAACATCTTATACTGATCCATGCCACTTCCTCTCAGAGGCAAGTGGGGACGTGGGTAACATGAGATCTCTCTCTCTCATAAAGACCCATTTTAATAATTAACTAACTCTACTTTCCCATTGCTGTTGATATTGTAGATAACCTGCAATTAATTCTCGGCATCGGATTTCTCAGTATGTCTACCCAGCGTACTAATTAATGTTATCAAGAACAACCATAAGTTGACTTGATAATTTGACAGTTGAACTTTCCAACACTAAAAAAAAAAAAAAAGATTCAGGGACCTTAAAGTGCCCCTATTATGGATATTTAAAAATGACCTTTCGGTGTGTAACACAGCTCTAAGTGAATGAAAAACACCCTGCAAAGTTTTAATGTATTGTAATGTGTCAAAAAGAAAGAGTTGACTCAGAATCATTGAAATGAGATGTTTTAAAAACAAGTCCAGAGCTGTTTCATGTTGACGTCAAATTGAAACATTACAACCTGTCCTCCAACCAATAGGCCCATATACTGTAGCTTGTTTATCTAAATCCCTGAAATCACGACCCATCAGAACGTATACTACAATGGCGTCCCATCTGCAACAAGTTTTTTTACTCTTTTACATTATTTCTTTTCATATTTTGGGTTTCGTGTAGCTTAGTTGGTAGTGCATTGCGTTATATGATAACATGTGCTCATGCAATTATGGGTTTAGTCCCAGAGAATGCCTGTGCTTGTAAAATTTGTATGCACTGTTTAAATGTGTTTAATGTTGAAATCATGATTTTGCACTGTTTCTGTAGGAGTAGGTTTAGGAATGGGTTAGATGTGATATTTCGTATGAATTACGTGTAATATAATATATGCGGTGAGATCGGTGTAAAAAGTCTACACATGACATTTAAACAAACATGCATTTTGATTGGTTATGATGTATGTCATACATCATTTCATGACAACAGACGCAACACAGCACTGTCATTATTTTTATGTCAGCTCAAGGGCGTTTAACTTTAAAACAGAAATATAGGTGATAATAAGGTGATTGCACAAATTACCTAAAGAGTCGTTTTTTGGGTTTTTGTTGGAGGACAGGGTCAAACATTAGTATATTGCCTGCCGACTTGTTGAGCCAGATTTTAGCATTGGTCTAAACGAGAATGCAAATTCATTGTTTGCCACTAGATGCCACTTTAGTTTAATTTAATAGTAGTGTCTCAATTTAAGTTAAAGAAAAGAAAATTATTTTGGTGCAGCGAGGAAAAAAACAAATATACAATGCTGAACAGATAATAGTACAAATTATATATATTTTTTCCAACTAGATTTTACAATTTTACAATACAGTTTGTTTAAAAAAATTTAACTCAAATGGCAGAAAGCGACGTCCCATTTTTTTATTTATTTTTTTACATTTTATAAATACACAATGTTTTGCTTTCATTGTATGTATACACCAATAAAAGCAGACATTTATATAGTGATGCATTACTAAAAAGTGTTTAAAGTTGATTCTGCTAGTATAACGAAACAGTTAAAGTGAACGCGTTGGCACACATGCACACACACACACACACACACACACAAAACATATCAATTACAGCATTGCTAACTTGTCAGCACAGTCGGTATTTCATCAAAATAAATTACAGTGAACCAAACATCAGCACGCCTGCCTCCGTCACCATTGAAAAGTGACTGAAGTGCAAAGCTTAATTTACATAATAAATATTAGTTCAGTATTCAGATATGTTATGGAAATATTATGGGATATTTGGACTTGTGACGAGAGAGATAGGATACATGAGCACAAAGCTCAATTTTGCAAACAGCTGAGTTTGCAAGCCGTTAAAGTATACAATTTTTCAGAATCAGCACATGGTTACTGCCTAGTGGGCTTTGGTTTTTAAGTCATAACTTATATTCATGTATCGTTACACCCTAATATATATATATATATATATATATATATATATATATATATATATATATATATATATAATTTATACATAGATAGATAGATAGATAGATAGATAGATAAAATATACTTAATACTTTTGTAAAGAGACACTACTTCAATCTTTTAAGGTCAAGCAAACAGCATAAGATGCAATGGTCAAAACTGTCAAAGCAGGTTCAAAATTGAAGTTTTGTTATAATAATCTGAAAAAATGTAGATTATTTTGCTCAAATAGCATGATAAAAATGGGAATTCTAAGGTAAATTAACTTTCGAGCTAATGTATTGACCCTTAACATTTGTTCCATTCATTTTCCTATAAATGCAGCATGCGCTCCAGTAATTGTATACATAGGGCTCAGCTGGGGATGACAGATGGATATTTCATTTGAAGAAGAGCTCCTTTATTGCTCCGTGAAGTAAATACATCTGTGTGTATTTGAATTGTGAGAAGACTGAAGATTAAATCGCGGCTCCAGACAAAGACAAATAACCTAAAATAGAAGCTTCTGCCGAAAAGTGCTAATCTTCAAGAGCAAAAGTTGTCGAGGTAGGTAAAAGGACTTCTGCAAAATTGGCACTTGTGGAAATACAGCTTGACATCTGTTATGTGTCGAGGTTAAGAAGAAAAAGAGAAAGCTGCAATTTTTACCCGAGTTTAGAAGTCATGTTGCGCATAAGCAAAATTTTTTTTTTGACATTTCTGCAAAATGTATTATTTTTTCGTAACATAAATCAGATGAGTAGCTTTTCTCATATGCCAATACCACACAAGTAAAATACAGTAAACACTGGATGATCACCTCATTTATTAAACTCCATTCAATCCCGAGTCAATGTCAACAGTCCAACAAAGCCACTCTCACACCTTTTATAACGCTACACAATAACCTGATCAACATGCCACGCTCATAAATATTTAAATTCCACATAAAAATGGTCATTGCTCCTTTGATTACGTTAGACTTTAAAAGTGCATTAATAGAGAGATTTGCATTTATATTGGATTTGCCATCGACACACAAGCTGCAGTCCGAGAACAATGATGACCCGATCGGGCCGATTGCACAAACCCTGGACCATCGGAGGACCTGGAATTTGAGGAAGGAGCATTCCCGTTAAGGGAATGCATTTTAAAATCCCATGTTTCAGTTAGCTTCAAATTCTGTCCTTTTTGCAGTGTCTGTTTTTAACTGGCTGGGTCTCGAGTTCAACTTTTTGAATTGAATTTAAATTAATAAATCATAGTAAAATGAACCCCCCCAAGCAAATTGGCAGGTGGTGCTGGGGAGGGTAAAGGGTTAGCGACATCCATGGTTAGCGGCATGCCCCGATGAACTGATTCGAAGTCAAGAATAAACCTGTGTTCATGTAGATAGAAATATAAAAATGATTGGATGAAGCAACTGGCTTTAAGTAAATCAGCTGCTCTGAGTCATTATAATTAACATATGTAAAGTTAGCTTATTAATTACCAATTCAAAATAGGTCACAGAAAACCAGCGTTTCAAACCGACATTAACTTTTACATTTTCACAACATTTCATTTAATTTCATTTGTATTAAGCGTTCCTTTCATTTGCAAGGTAGGCCTTACTTAATTAGAGGCGTCATATTGGGTGTTCCACTTTCTCCCATTGATTGTAATACCATTGGCCCATCACAGCTATATCCTCATGTAGGATACAATTCCTCTGAATTTCATAACGATTTCGCTCCCAACACATGCCTAAAAGGCTAATAGACCTTTGCTTATTAGCAGCCCACCATGTCATTTTATTTTATTGTTGTGTTGACTGCTATTACGGTGCTGCAGAAAGGATACTGCAGTCTCTCACTCTAAAAAATTAAACCATAAAATAAATCAGAGTATAACAGTTTGTAACTTACTTTATGGTGTTTGATAGACAGTAGCGCAGCTTTAATATTGCTTGTACAGAACTGCTACATTTTTTTGGACTTCCTAGCGTAGTTGCATCAAGATAAATGTTCATGTTTAAGGTTCTGGCCAATGTTAAGTTCCCTGTCATTAACCTTTAAACCTTAGAAATTAAACACAAACACCTTTACAGCAATGCAATTAAACTCTCAATCTGTTGTGCACCGCAAGGTTGGATATAATTTTGTACAGAAAATGTTGTTAAACAAATCTCTGCTGTTCTGTTCATGCTGACATAACATGGTAATGGTTGCATATTTGACTTCCACTGCAAGGGAGACATGTTTTCGCTTTTGTTTGAGGGACAAATCCAAATGATTTTCTGTGGTGACTCACAGCATGTTGCAGAGCTCAACGGAGCTTAACTTTTTTTTTTTGCTGTTGTTGTTGTTTTTTTTTACGCAGAATATTCCTTTAATGTTCCTTGTTGTCAAAAAGTTTAATATAAAGTGTTCTGGTAAATCCAGCTCATGCAGTGTTAGGTTGAGAGTGATTCCTGGAAAGGAAGATTAATAGTAACAGAATCACAGTTGGTTTATTGAAATCCTGCCTTGCAGCCAAATACTGGAAAACAGTCACAGTGGGGTCCAAAAGTCTGAGACCATGCTTCTATTCATTATTTATTTATTATTTTTATTTGCATTTAAATCAAATTGTATTATCAGTCTAACTATTTAAGTGACAGGAACGTCTCAGCAGAACTGCACTGTAAAAAAAATTTGGAGGTCAAAACTCGGTTCAGTTGTTCAGTTGACTCATTTAAATTATGCAAACTGAATGTCTTTTAATGTTGGCTCTTTAGTTGAACCAAATTAACATTTTCAGTACAACGATCATCATAAAACGTTTAAATGTTGACCTGCTAAATATATTACAGTGAGGCTGCATGAACAAAACCTGATGATTATTCTGCAGTATGATTTCAGAAGATCCACATACTAAAGAAAAACAAAAAAACGACACTGAAATTACTTTAATTAAAAATGACATTGGAATTAAAAGAGCATTTTATTGTAGTTTTGGGGAGTTTTTAAACAAGAAGTTTTATTCTAGCTTCATACGTTTTATTTTAATCAACGTATGAATGTGGGAAAAGTTTCATGAAAAAGACAACATTTGGAACAACATGCTGAAATTTTTTTTGTCAAAAACTCGACTGGGATTCAGATTGATGATCAAAGCATAGATGGAGCTGATTATTTCCATCAACACCCCCCAAGCTTCCCGGGTTCTAAACCGCTCCTTCGCTTTAAATTTAATTTATTAACGTTAGGCAGCTTTGATTTTTTTTAATGCTGTTTAATGTTTGATGATGGTGATATTGTGTATCCGCTTACATACGCAACCGCTTGTTTCTTCGCCTTGTTTTGATCTAGATATTCATCGCTCTTTCTGAAGATGTGGAACAGCACCTCCTAACAGTCAAAAATCAGTGAAAAATCTGTCAGTGGTGACGAAAGATTCAGTCAGTGGCGGGTAAAGGTACCAGGTCATTTATAAACTAGTTTCTAAGTGGTCTGAACTTCGCATAATGATCTATGATGGTTTCGCAGCGTTTGTAAACTCTCTTTTTCTCCTCGCCGCCAAACACGCCGAACACTCCTGCTCCTCACGGGACGAGTTTAACGCAAGTGAGCAGTCAGCAATGACGTGTCACAACAGATTACTGATCGAAAGCCATTTAATTATTCTCCAGCAACACGCCTTGGGTCAGTAATCGTAGATCGGCGATTCTTCATCTTCCTCAAAGTGATCGTGACCTTTCCGGCTGAGCCGAGCGCTACGGCAGCAGCATGTGAAATCGCAGGCTAAGGCGGTGCGTCCAGGTCATTAGAGGAGCGGAGGTTAAGCTTGTTGCTGATCGGGGCTGCCATTGTCCAGCATTAAGATGTCGTTTAATCTGGCTTTATAAAGAGCGCCGCCCAGGAGAGGTTCACTCGGAGAGCAATCTGATTCTGAACACAGCACGCCCCTCACGGGCTCCAGGGACACGTCTATTGTTATTACGTTCCGCTCGCTACAAACCATCGTATTTGAGCAGCGCGTGTTCCCAGAGCAACAAGCAAAATGACTATTAAAGAAAGGGCTGTTGAATAATCAAGGCTATAGGGCATTTGTGCTTGGCCAGGAGCATTTTCTCCAAGGAATCGAGGCATCTGTTGCCTTCTCGAAAATTCTGAATGTAAAATAATTGACTGTAAAAAAAATAAACATTATGCTGTGTGACACAGGTGTCCAAATGAACAACTGCTTGTAGTAACAATGAAAGTGTCTGTGCTGCTTGGTTTCACGAAGTAGTGCATAGTTGAGTGAAAGACCATATATATTACATTTTTGCTGAATCAAACAAAACGTGTCTTGCTGAAGCTACATTTTGCAATGTCTGTTTGATACTTTACACAGCAACGACTTTAAATGGTCTTTTTGGGAGTCATTTTCAGCCAAATTTGTTTCTCGAATTAATCGCCACATCACGTAATCAGTTCGATTAAAAATTGCAATCCAGGAACATGTACCGTGAATTTACAATCAGTCAATTAATCAATCGCTTTCAGAAGTCCGCACGCAACCTGTGTTTGAGTAGCGACTGCCGTACAGTGGCCTTTACACAACATTAAATCGTACCATTCAGTCGAAGGAAAATCAATGCACCAGTAAAATTTGCCCATTTCGATTTAATTTGCTCATCAGGTACAGGTCAATTACAAGATATAATGAATGCATGAATAATTTCTCAGTATTAGAACACAATTTCTGTAGAATTAGCAAAGAGATGATGTGAATCTAATATTCAGAACTCATCAGTGATTTAGATGAATGAAGGTTCATATGTAAGATAACTGGTTCAGTGAGGCTGAAATACTTGGCACGCTCTGTAAATTGCATACAGATGGAAACCTTTAACTGTATGGTTGGAATACTACACTGAATACTAATTCTTTGTGCATTTAGTTATTTATTTGAAAGTGCATTCACATCAGAGTGATAATTAAAAATAATTTAGTGTTATCAGGAGTCATACTTTTTATCGATATGGGCGTTCACATTCAGATTATTATTAAAATTATTATTACACCTCAGGCAACTTGCAATTACAACATATTGATCTTTAGGGAAAGTAATTATATAAATTGTGGTGTTTCAGTTTATTTAATGTAATTTAATGATTTTAATATCTTATTGAGTGTGAATTTTAATCTTAGCTGGCCAGAAGTCGATCACTTCAAAATGTTTTTAAAATGTTTTACAATCTGCACCGTGAGCTGACAACAGTTGACCGTCTTTTATAATGTTGACTAGCAAATCTCAAATCTCACAGGGCAGGCTATTTGCACTTTGCACTCTGTTTATAATCGCCATGCAATTCATTAAGTTTGCTTCTTCTCAGTTGCTATAATTAAATGGGTTTCCTCCATCAGTCAAATTGGTCTGCTTATCACCAGCCACTAAAAGTCCATCTGGGTCAGCCACTGTTACATACTTTACCAGTCAGAGCAAGAAGTGTATTTATGAAATCAACACTAGGTGAAGCTGAACATGAGGAGACGGCCCTTCGGGGGCTGCTTCTGATTGTTGTATAATAGCAGCTAGACCCAATCAGAGCTCACTGCATTGTGGGACAAAACATGACTAGACAGCATTTATTTGGCATTACGTAACTTCTGCTGGCTAGAAGTGAGACCAGAATTAGACGCGATGACCCAATTCACCACATAAGAGGAAGCGGCAGCCTGAGCGACTGAAAGGCCCGAAGACACACATCATCGGCTCTGACATTCGCTCCAGAAACGGAGAAACGAAACTTTTGTTCAGATTACCGACGTTTGATGGATGAGCCTTCCCAGTTCATGTGACAGCAGTGCAGATGTCAGACAGATGTGATTGCAGATTTTTTGATTAAATTTTTAATGAGAAGCGCACTGAATTCCACTCAGTATTGATGCACGATTTAATTGTCTTGTCACAAGCAAGCCGATATCCTGCATTGACGGCTGAATTTGATGCTTCCTTCTGTTGGAGGAGACAGGGGAACACAGGGAGACACGATCTCTCCGTGCCGCCACCGTGTCGCCATGCCAGAGGCGATGTCCCTGCCAAATGCATAATGTATTTCCGTTTTCCGCACTTTGAGTCGAGCATGCACCTGAAGCGCATCCCTGGCTGAACCCCTGGTGGATAAGGCCACCGCTTGCAAACACTTATGGTAAACCAGTGGCAACAAAGGAAAATCCATCATAGCTGTCTAACTATATGTAACTTAATTCCCAAGTCAAAATTATTCATTTCAATTGTTTAAATGGCAAAACTGAAAAACTAAATTTGTAACTAAATTTTTACTTTTTTTGCATGTTTTAATTTGCATATAGTGTAGAACGACCATTCTTAGCTTCACTGCTGAGTTTAATTGCATTAACGAAACTACACATTTATGTGTTTTCTAAATTAATTAATCATAATAAGATCTATAATGTCCATAAATGTATATGTTTATTTTGGTGCATTCAAATCCTGCAGAAAAGTTGGAATATACATGATGGGTGTTATGTAATGAAGTCCAAATCACTTTGGTTGCATAAAAATGGCCATGAACTTTTTTAACCTTTAATTCAACAATATTTTAATGCACTTTTTTCATACACAAAATTATGAGCAAAAGAATGTGCATTGGGTGTTTTTGCACACATATATATATATATATATATATATATATATATATATATATATATATATATATATATATATATATATATATATATATATATATATATATATATATATGTGTACGAGCGTCCGAGGATCGATCAGCGTTGCCCTGGGAACAAACACGGAACACCTACACCAGCCACTCAACGACGGATTCGCCACACCTGGAGCTCATCAGCCGCGGGCCAGATAAGCCCGGCCAGGCGACGGCTTCAGTGAGCCACGAGACTCGGAAACGCAAGCTAACCTGTTGTCTCTTTCTTTGTCTCCCAGAAGCTACAACGTGACGGGCCTGCCTGAGCTACTTCCCCTACTACCTCACAGTGGACTCCCTCACGTTACTAAGCACGGAAACACCGAGACGACTCACCGCTGCACTCACCGGATTCACCGCTACACCACCCCGGACTCACCGCGCACTCCTCGCACGGACTCACGCTCACCTTCTGTGTATTGTCTAATAAATACACCCTCCGGGTTTTTTCACTGCACCTGTTTCTCTTGTGCTTCCTCTGCCTCGCCACAAGTGGTGGAGAATGCGAGCAGTTTTAAGCGCAAGAGAACGGAGGAAACAAAGAGAAAAAGGAAGAGCGCTATCGCCGCCTCTATTAAAGGTTCCCACAACATCAACTTCTCTCTTTGTTTTCCCCCAGGCAAGCGCCGCTTCCCGGCGAAGATGGAGGAATTCTCCAACGCCTCTCAGAGGTTTCCATTCGCCAGCAACAGATCGTCGAGCATTTGGCTACCCGCCAGAACGAGACCGAGCAGGAGCTCGCTGCTCTCGCGCCGCCACTCAACCACGCCCGTCGTGCCTGATCCCCGGATGCAAGCCACACAGCTGCTACCCAAAATGGCCGCCAGCGATGACCCTGAAATATATCTCGAGATGTTCGAGAGCGTCGCAACCACGGGAAGGATGGGACCGGAGGGATTGGGCACGCGCGTTGGCCCGCTGCTGTCAGGAGAGCCCCAGCGCCGCCTATTTCAGCATGCCGGCCGACCTGGCGAATGTATACGATGACCTAAAGAGGGAAATCTTGGGCAGGGTCGGTCTATCACCGGTCTGCGCAGCCCAAGCCTTCCAAGAGTGGGTCTTCCAGTCTCGCCAGCCGGCAAGGACCCAGGCCGCCGAACTTACTCGGCTAGCGCAACACTGGCTCCTGGATGGGACACCAACCCCCGCCATCATTGTGGAAAGGGTGGTGATAGACCGCTCCTGCGCGGCTCTCCCGGAATTATCGCCAGGCGGTCGGTATGAAAACCCCAAGAACGTCATGGAGTTGGTTGAGGCGGTCGAGCTGGCGGAAGCCGCACAGCGTCGAGAGGCCGGGGAGCGGGCGCCATCTTTTCCCCGGAGGGTGTCCCAGGAGCGACCGCGCGCGGAGGGCACCCGCGACCGATGGAGAGGCGGCGGTCCCGACCGTGAGAGATGAGCCGATGCCAACGAAGAGGCTTCCAACTCCTCTAGAGCGTGGCTGGCAGGCTGCAGTCTCCACCGGGAGCTTCCCCGCGCCGCACCGGAAATCCCCATCGGCCTGAATGGACGGAAGTTCAGAGCCCTCCTTGACTCTGGCAGTACCATCAGCCTGGTTCAGTCCCGCCTCCTACCCCCGCGCACGGAACCGCGGAAACGGCTGCCACTGACCTGCGTCCACGGGGACACCAGGAAAGTCTCCACCCGTCTCATCACCGTGACGACGACAGGAGGAAGCTGGCCCCTGGAGGTGGGCCTCGTACAAGACCTGCCGGTACCAATCATCCTCGGGCGGGACTGGCCGGGTTTCGAGGAGGCGCTACACACCGCGACACAGCCTGTCAGCCCTCAAAGCCCTCGCCGGAAGAGGCGAGAGGGGAGAAGAAACCGCCGCCCTGCCGTTCTCCTAGCATCGGACAGCGGAAGAGATGGTGAGTCCCCTCCGAATACTACTAATGTATTCTTTGATGTGTTCCAACAGGTAGTCGGAGGGGGCTCGTTCGGCCGGGCTCAGCGGGAGGATGACCGGCTCAAGAATTGCTGGAACCAGGTACATTTCATGGATGGAGAAGAGACGCGGCCCGGCCCCCATCCTCTTCCCCATTTTATTGTGGAGAACGGCCTACTCTATTGTGTCGCCCAGCGGAGGGGGAGGAGAACGGCTCCTGGTGGTGCCCGAGGAAAGTGGACACCATCTTGGAGCTCGCCCACGCCCACCCGCTGGCCGGACACCTCGGGGCCGCCAACACTATCAAGAGGATCCGGGACCGTTTCCACTGGCCGGGGCTCGACGGAGATGTGAAACTGTTCTGCCAGGCCTGCCCGAGTGCCAGAAGACCTCGCCCGGCCACCTCCCCTAGTCCACTTATCCCGCTGCCCATAATCGAGGTGCCCTTCGAGCGCATCGGGATGGATCTGGTGGGCCCGCTGCCGAGGTCTGCCCGCGCCACGAACACATCCTGGTGATCGTGGACTCGCCACCCGTACCCGAAGCCATCCCACTCCGCAGCCACCGCCAAGGCGATCGCCCAGGAGCTCTTCACCCTGTCCACCAGAGTGGGGATACCCGGGGAGATACTGACCGACCAAGGCACCCGTTCATGTCCCGAGTGATGGCCGACCTCTGCCGGCTGCTACGGATCCAGCAGCTGCGCACCTCAGTGTACCACCCCCAGACGGACGGACTTGTGGAGCGGTTCAACCAGACACTGAAGCAGATGTTGAGAAGGGTTGTCTCCGAGGACAAACGGGACTGGGACCAGATGCTCCCCTACGTCCTCTTCGGGGTGCGAGAGGTGCCCCAGGCCTCCACCGGCTTCACCCCATTCGAGTTGCTGTTCGGCCGACAGCCGCGAGGCCTGCTGGACGTGGCAAAAGAGGCCTGGGAGCAGCAGCAGCAGCCGGATGCCCAGAGGTCGGTCGTAGAACACGTCCAAGCCATGCGGGACCGAATTGAACGGGTGATGCCCCTCGTGCGGGAGCACATGACGCAGGCCCAGCAGCAACAACAACGACACTATAACCGCCCTGCACAACCCCGGGAATTCCAGGTCGGCGACCGGGTCATGGTACTAGTCCCCACCAATGCTTGCAAATTCCTGGCCACCTGGCAGGGTCCATATACCATCCTGGAAAAGATTGGCCCGTTACTTACCGAGTCCGCCAACCAGACCGTCGACGCACCGAACAAATATACCACATTAACTTGTTAAAGAAGTGGGTGGGGACTAGGGAACACCTTTCCACACTCGCCATTCAGGAGGGCCCGGTCGTCGACACCAACGCCTTGCTCGCTCCCGCACAGAAGACGGAACTCCAACATTTGGTCGGTCAGTTCTCGGATGTGTTCTCGTCCACGCCCGGGCAGACTAACCTCCTCCAGCACGAGATCCGGACCCCTCCCGACGTCATCGTCCGGCAGCGGCCCTACCGATCCCTGAGGCTCGTCGGCGAGCTATTGAGGAGGAGGTAAACCAAATGCTGAAGTTGGGGTGATTGAACCATCGACGAGCCCGTGGTCCAGCCCCCATCGTCCTGGTTCCAAAACCGGACGGCACCCTCCGCTTCTGCAATGACTACCGGCGACTCAACCAGGTCTCCGAGTTCGACGGATATCCCATGCCCCGTGTAGACGAACTGCTGGAACGTCTTGGAAGGGCCCGGTATATCTCCACCTCGATCTCACCAAAGGATACTGGCAGGTTCCGCTGTCAGAGGAAGCCAAGCCAAAAACGGCTTTCTCCACCCCGCGCCACTGGCAATACCGGTCCCTTCCTTCGGTCTACACGGGCACCAGCCACCTTCCAGAGACTAATGGACATCTTACTCCGACCCCACCAACAGCACGCGCGCAGCCTATCTCGACGACCTTGTGATTCACTCGGAGACCTGGGAAGACCATCTGGAGCGCCTGCGGAGGGTGCCGGGATCTTCGACGGGCTGGACTCACCGCCAACCCCAAGAAATGTCACCTGGCGCTCTTGAGCCGTAAGTACCTGGGTTACCGAGTTGGGCGAGGACTGATCCGGCCACAGGAGAGTAAAGTCACCGCGGTCCAGGAGACCCCGAGGCCCACCAACAAAACCCAGGCACGCGCTTCTTGGGGTTGGCAGGGTACTATCGTTGTTTCATCCCCGACTTCTCCTCCATAGCCGCCCCTCTGACAGACCTGACCAGGAAGGGGCAGCCTGAACGGGTTCTGTGGAACCCCGACGCGGAGGAAGCGCCCAGAGGATTAAGGCCGCACTCACCTCAGACCCTGTCCTGAGAGCCCCGGACTTCGGCTGCCCCTTCCTGCTACAGACGGATGCTTCTGATGTGGGTCTGGGAGCCGTGCTGTCCCCCAGATCCAGGAGGGTGAGGAGCATCCGGTCTTATATATCAGTAGGAAGCTGACCCCCGCCGAGAAGAACTACGCCGCGGTGGAGAAGGAGGCCCTAGCCGTCAAGTGGGCAGTCCTGGAACTGCGGTACTACCTCCTGGGCCGGCGGTTCACCCTACTTACCGACCACGCACCCCTCCAGTGGATGGCCAGGGCCAAGGACACGAACGCCAGGGTGACCCGCTGGTTCCTCGCGCTCCAGGACTTCCACTTTGACGTGCAACACCGCGCCGGGACAGCCAACGCCAACGCCGACGGCCTATCGCGGATGTGGTCGGCTTTGCAGGTCTGTCAGGGGTCACTCCCCACCCACCCCAAATTTCCCCGTTATTACGCTCTGCTTTATCCACCAGGACCAGGACAGCGCTTGGGGGGGGGAGTGTGACGAGCGTCCCGAGGATCGATCAGCGTTGCCCTGGGAACAAACACGGAACACCTACACCAGCCACTCAACGACGGATTCGCCACACCTGGAGCTCATCAGCCGCGGGCCAGATAAGCCGGCCAGGCGACGGCTTCAGTGAGCCACGAGACTCGAAACGCAAGCTAACCTGTTGTCTCTTTCTTTGTCTCCCAGAAGCTACAACGTGACGGGCCTGCCTGAGCTACTTCCCCTACTACCTCACAGTGGACTCCCTCACGTTACTAAGCACGGGAAACACCGAGACGACTCACCGCTGCACTCACCGGATTCACCGCTACACCACCCCGGACTCACCGCCGCACTCCTCGCACGGACTCACCGCTCACCTTCTGTGTATTGTCTAATAAATACACCCTCCGGGGTTTTCACTGCACCTGTTTCTCTTGTGCTTCCTCTGCCTCGCCACAACAATATATATATATATATATATATATATATATATATATATATATATATAATGCTGTCAGATGATTAATATTACAGTCTTAATAACTTGGTATAATACAATCATTTCATTATTTTAGCATTCCCACTCATAATTTTGACTTTGTGGTAATGTTCATGCACATTCAACTTGTGAATATTTTTTTCTGACGTTTGATTAGTTTTATTTTTTCTTATAATCCATTTTCTTGTGACTTAAAGTAGTAGTTTGAGGAACTGAAAATGTAAGCACACATAAATAGGTCACACAGGAGAAAAGGGAGCAGCGACTGTCTCACCAAACAACTCAAATACAGTCAGTCAAGCCTTCCGACAAAAGATGACACCTTCAGTATGTGACGTACAAAAAACACCCTCACTTTCCCAGCCCTTAGGGTCCACGAAAACACTAAAACTTACTGGAATCGCAGAGAGAGAGAGATGTTGAGGGTGAACTACATCTGACATGAGAGGGAAGAGATACAGTGAAGAGAAAACATGGAGACAGGGTGAAGGAAAGATAAAAGAAGAGAGGAGTCGAACGCTGAACGGGACGAGATGGGGAGGACGGAGGGGAAAAGAGACGAGAGAAAGCAAATACAGACAACAGCAGAGACGTGGAAATGAAAGCAAAGACAGAGCAAAGGAAAACGGCCTAAATCTTCCATTAGAATATCAAACACGCGACCCAGATGAAATCTATCGCACAATTCTTCGCTCACAGGAAACGGAGGGATCAAAGTGTGCTCTTGTGAAAGCTGAGAGCGCAACTTCTGCGTTCTTTATTTGCAGTAGCGTGTCAGTCAAATATGTGGAGCTTTACTATGCAAAGAGACTGGAGGATATAGGAGTAATATTAGGAATTGTGTTCCGTCAGATCATATCTCAGCTGTCTGTCTCTTCTAGGACGCTCGTTCTGAGCCTTTCCAGACACGTTAAAGCCACTGGATGACAGTGTCGGGAATGGGAAAATGCAAAACGGCAGACTTCTTGACATTAATCGTAAAATAGGACGGCGAGTGCAGACATATGGACGTGAGGCGGCTGGCTGACTCTGCACCAGCATCTCTCTTAAAAGTTTGCTTGGAATGGCAGCTGATGGGTTGGGAATTGAGAGGAAAATTATTTTATAAGGAGGTCATGCGTGAACATTGCTTGTGTGTATGTGCATGTGTGTGTATGTGCGCGTGCGTGAGTGAGAGCACATGAGTCCAATTCCTTTTGAAGCAGCTGCGACAACAACACAAGCAAGTCCTGCTGTAAGCAATTTACTTTTGTAGTGTATGCTGCACGCTTCAGTGTCAATTTTTTTTTTACTTTAATTTCGATGACGCTTACTGACAAGCTTTGAATCCCATTATAATAAAAATCCAATGCAGGACAGATCAAATAGCACACATCAATTTTTCTTCATAAACCCTAGGAAATGTTTCAATATGCAGATTGTTCTTTTTTGAGACTAATGTATTAGTATTTATTTGTTTCTTTTTTTTTTTACAGAGATGACAGAAGCAGCGTCTTGACATTTAGTGTTCTTAGTTTACATTGCAATTTCAATTGCATAATGCATAAATAATTCAATAAGATAAAATAATTTTCAATTAAATGATTTGAAACTTGGTGTCTTAATGAAAAGAATAGTTTAAATGGCTGAAGTATTCACAAACAAACCAGGGGACTCTGTTTTTGGATAAATCTACCTACGAAGAACACTTCGAAGTGAGAACGTTCAAAGGCGCCATATTTAAGGTTCATTCCAAAGTTCGTTCTCAAACTGGTATTAAATGTTTTTCATTTGTTTTGCAAGTCCAATCATAAGTGGACAATGTTAAATAGAGGCGTAAATGGGTCTGCAGTGTTTTGAGTATGTCCACTTTCAAGCACCTCATTCGTCCAGATTACTTTCATTGTGTAAGCCGCTAAAGACAAGCTCCTTTCTGCCTACTGATATAATTCTTAGGGGACGTGTTATTGAAGTGCATAAGCTGGATTTAGTTTAAACCTTGACGTCTAAAATAGCAAATTTAGTTTGAATGCAAAAAAATAAAAAAATAAAACAGT
Organism: Puntigrus tetrazona; assembly: GCF_018831695.1. Lineage (NCBI taxonomy): Eukaryota > Metazoa > Chordata > Actinopteri > Cypriniformes > Cyprinidae > Puntigrus > Puntigrus tetrazona. The sequence continues at coordinate 29,420,000 of NC_056703.1, read as the reverse complement.
GTTCCAATGCAAACCCAAAGACTTCTGCATAGCTTTGCAGCTATCAGAGCAGAAACAAAAGCTGCTGCTCTCCATATAATCTTTCCGTTGTCTCATTTATGCTCATAAGTATAATGCATGACCTTATTTCACAAAAAAAGATCAGAAAAAGCCCATATATACAAATACCCATCCATAGAGCCTCCCCACAAAAATCAGTTGTTTAAAGAGACTAAAACGGCAGGTGTTAGTATCTTTTACCATAGGATCAATCTTATTCCAATGCTTTCCAGGACTGTCTACTCCATCAAGAAGCACTTGATGCCATTTGCATTGTTATTAATTAATAATAATAATAAAGTTTTAAAATGCTGTCTACTTCTGAAGCTTTCTGCTTGTTTTAGAGCAGAGCCAAAAAGGTACATTTAAGTCACTAGAGACACTATTGCATACATCATAAAAACTAGATTTTAACAAGTAGCAAATGCACTTTTTAAGTGTTCCTCACCTCTACAACACTGCAGTAGTGTTCATTTAGCTTCTAAGAAGTAAAATCCTCGCTCAAACATAACACATTCAGAGTGTGGGGTGATTTATGTAAGTGTCACTGATACTGACAGGTACGTTTTCATGGCGTCGGAAGGATATTATATCAGGAAAGAATAAATGCCAATGCCAGTATTTCGTTTTCTCTGTATCCAAGCTCAAACTCAAAAAACACTATAAACTGCAGACTGTTTCATTCTCACTTCCGTATCTATCGCCTCCCATTCACCTAGACTGACTCTTTTCCGCTTTACAATACATTTAAAGGGTCATAACATGAAAAAAATAGTCGACTGTATTCTAAAAACATACTGTAGCCTTGCATTAGTGTGCATAAAAGTGTTACTTCTTTTTGCACCAAAACCGTTAGTGATCCCTCCAAATTTACAATTGTTTTTGCCCATTAACATACTTTTTGTTCACACAGCTCTAATATGCTTACAGTATTAAGGGCTCATTACAGCACTGTCATTGCTTGTTTGCAATATCTCTTGATGACAAACACTGCAGGACATTTTTCACACTGTGTATAACAGCAGCTTTTAATTACATCCCTGCAATAATGATTAGAATGTGCCATTTTAATATATGACATCTAAAATAGTGAAACAACTGCATTTCAAGGCACAGAGAGCGAGATGAAGGCTACATGATCACAAAGCCTGAGTTGAACCGGTGCATCAAGGTGAAAACACAACCATCTCTCGCGCTCCAGTGCAGATTTTAAGACCATTAGAGCAACCACATGCCCGAACGCGGCTTTATCCTTTAATGCACTGAAGATATAGAGACCTATTGTATGTGTCCTCTGCAGTGACTTTTTATTATCTTGAAAGCTTATTTTAAAAGTCACTGCACGCCAAATGGAAGCATTCTTGAGAAAAGAACAGCAGTTGTGCTGTGAGAGCTTGTAGAAGTACATGCAATGTCCATTAGCATCTTGACCATATAGATCCAATTCATACTGTAATTATTTCTCAGCAGGGCTTATTTTAACACAGCGGCAGGGATGCAAACTAGAAGCACAAATTCACGAAGCTTTGAATCTGCTGCAATTTTCTTTTTCGAATCGGCGGTTTAGAGATTGCGTAGCATTTTGCAAGTCACATGATTTCAGAAAGCAAGGTTTTGTTACGCGATACCATTTTGAAGCTCACTTTCAAAATATTTTCAACATTTTACCGTAACAGGTGTCTAATGGTTTTAACTGATATTGGGCCAGTTTATTTTTAACTAATTCAATTAATTTTGATACTCGTATGGGTCTGTAACACAAATAGAAGAGGGATACTTTTAATTGACCTAAATTGCCAAAACCTGACTAATGATACAAAACAAGGACTACAAATTAATAAAGAACGCATTTTACAGGACCTTAGACATTAGACATTCATTTAAAAAATGCAGTTGATTTTCAACATGTTTTGCATGATGCATTTTCATTGCATTTACACCACTTTGTTTCCAATCCTAAAGCCCCATTAACTCCAAGATGGATAACTATAAAGACAACGATATTAGCATGCACAACAATTATGATATAGTTTGTTAATTCTAAGCACGCATGCGCCTGTCGCTTTAAAATGTCAAGCTCAGGTTTGATTGGCTGTCAGTGTTTGTGTCGTTCGTCAGCTGGGAAAAAAAAAAAAACAGTCTGATCGGAGTGATCCCAGTAATATTGTTTATCTGTGCCTTTACTGTTATAGCTGTACTCTGCTATTCTTTTATATTGTAAACACGTTTTTGGAACTATATATTATCCATGGCGTGAACAGGACTGTAATAAACTGTAATACTTAACAGAGCAATTTTTTCAGAGCTTCAAAAAGCTTTGTATGTCTACTCTATGTCTACAGGGATTCCATGTCAACGAGAGCGCTGCAGGTTTTGATGGACTACTGAAAAGATGTGAGGCGTTTTCTTCTTTTGATTAGCCATTTTTGTAGATATAAACACATACTATATACATAGTAACTCTGGGCTGGATGCTATTATAAAGTGCCGTGTTGTTTTTATAAATAGGACGACACTGAAAAAAACACACTGATGCATTTCCTTATCTCTCTAATTGTCTTTTCACTCCCTATTAATTTTTAGAGAAATTGATGCTGAAAGACACTTCAACCCATGGACATAAAAAAAGAGAAAAATACAGACACGTCAACACTGATGCACATATACAGTAAATTATAAGTAAAAGATGTTAAGTACACAGTTTTCTACTTTTTTTTCAAAATTTAATGTACGTTTTGGTCTCAAATCAAAGTTTGAAGATGTATTCTTCAGGGAACAGGTTGCTTTGGTTGATGAGTTAAAACTCTGTATTGAAGACGTTTTGAAATCCCTATGGAGAAAATGAATGGGAAAAACACTTCAAGAACCAAACGTGGATTGACTTGTTATACCATCGAGTAGTGAATTTTATAAATAAAAGAGTTTTTGATGTAGGAAGGATATGTAATTATTTCAAGTGACTTAATAATAAATCAAAAGGAAGGTTACTTCATAGACTGATATAATAATGGCATCTTAAAGATCTGAGGACTTCTGCTGAATAAAAACACGTAAGAGGTTAAACTCTCCTGGAGGCGCGTATCGTTATTTTAATGACCCATGCTCAAACATGTGCGCTGATTCCTATTCTCTTGAAGCTGATAATTGGCCAATAATGAAGCCGGAGATCCTTTATCTAAACCTAAAGAGAAAAATAAATAAATGAAATCTCTTCTTGCTTTCCAGATGTTTCGCCAACAACATCCCGAAAAATGTCTACATTCGCTACGATGTCAGAATCAGAGTCTCCTGAATGATGAAAAAGCAACCTCACAGCATTTACAGTACATTTCAATTTGCTAATTAGGCAACGTGAACTAATAATGATCATGACACCTAAAGCATTAACGATAATCCTGAACCTCAATCAAACGTCTCTATTGGAAACATTTTACAATGAGGTTGCATTTGTTAATTAGTAAACATGAACAAAACTCGCAATGCATGCATTGATCTTGATGCTATTAGCAATACATTTTAATGCACTGTGAACTTGAACCTGAGCAACCTCATGAACCTTTTTATTACTTAGCAAAGAATAAGAAATGCGGAAAAAGGTTAGCTCTATGCATTAACTAATCTTAACAAATGCGACCTCATTTAATGTAAAGTGCTGCCTAATGTTTTTAAAAATATTTTCAGAGTACCTGAACAAGTGAAAGAGCTGCTCCAGAAGAATAACAGCCAACTTAATTGTGCACACAATGCAGTCCTCAAAACTAATGCATTTCAATGATTTTTCCACTTGTTCGCTATTACTTTATATAGCGAGTTTTAAAATCACTTTACTGAGATTTCACTCAGTCTCAATGAGCAATTTGATAATATTTCAGAAGTACACAAAAATGGCACATAAGGGTTATGGCCTGCAAAATGGCCGTCCTAGTAAACTCCTACTTTGCTGCTTATTTATTAATATAGTTAATTGCTTATTAATAGGTAGTAAGGTAGCTGTTAAGCTTAGGTATATGGAGTTTAAGGATTAAAGGATCTAAAATATATTTGTGAAGAGTAAGGTATTGATATTTACTTAATAAGCACTTATAAACAGTCAATATGCTGGTAATATGCATGCTATGTAATAGTGAGAATTGGTCCTGAAAATAAAGTGTTATCACAATTTTCTTGCCAATGCATTATTTCAGAGCTAGAAAAGAAAAGAAAAATTATAAATGCTTATAATGTCTTCCAAGCCTGGAAAGCACTATTTTAAAAATTTCAGCTTTATCATGAGCGTGGGAACCCTGAAAGCACAATAATGCGGCGCTGATCAGATTGCATGCATATCCTCTCTGAATGGCTGGAAACGAATGCTTGGGATGCTTTGAACTTCTATAAGACGATAAAACAGGTTCACACCGGGGACAGTTCGTCATAATTCGCCCACTTTTAGGAGAACTCAGCAGAAACTCATACACGGCCATGAGCAAAGGCCATACACAGTGCGTAGCATGGTGTCGATCACTCACCTATAAATTTTATACCGGGTCGTGAATCCTTGGCGAAATCTTTCCATGAAGGATAGGTACCCCTTCGAGTGGTGGAAAGGCCCACGGTCAGAGATGAGCCAGTCAAACTGCTTGGTAACATGCTGCTCGTTGGCCGAGGGCTCTTGGCGGGAAGACTGAACTGTTATATGGTTCCATATAAACAGGAAGTAAGTGACTTCAATGAGCCTCCAGTTCATGCTTCACTCTCGACCGCACTCTGCTCATTCTCGCTCCATTCTGTGGAGACCTGCAGGATACAAAAAGCACAAGACAACATCTGAACATCGGTCTCTAAACCCTGACACCACAGAATGTGCAAAAAGAAATCGAATCCTCTTGTCATCACCCCCGATAGTTTATTTTATTAGCAGCTGGTTTGGAGAGCGCTGCGCTAACATGACTCACTGGCCTTTTCACCGATGAGAATGAATTACAAACAGGAAGTACAGCCTTCACTTTATTCAGACTAATTGGTGGCATGATAAGTTCAGACGGGGTGAGTGTCATCTTTATGATATGTTGTGACATGGGGTTGGTTTGTGGAGGAGGATGGCGGTGCATCTCCACTGGCTAATTAACAGCGAGCGCTAGTCCGCACATGAATTTATTGCATTAGCCTCATTTATGCAGTTAAGCTGTGCATGCTAATATCCTGTGTGTATAATGATAATAATAATAATAATAATAATAACATTGTTAAAATTAATTCATTCAGTTTTACCAGCCATTAAAACTGTACATGCAGTTTTTCACCAAAAAAGTAATGAATAAATATATAGACTGTAAATACAAAATGTGTCTTGAACTAAAATAAATGCTAGTTGATCATGTGGCTTTAAATAAAGTAAATGTTAGTTGATAATAAATACAGTTTAACTTGATGCACTAAAATAAATTAAACACTAAGTGAAATAAAAAAATGAATTAAACAGCTTAAAATTAATTAATAAGAGCAGCATTTACTGTGAACTGTTAAAAATGATCACAGTTCCAAAACACAGTTCATCGGATTACATATTATATAATTACAACACTGTCTTTGTGATTTATTAACTGTGCTGGATCATTTTGAATTTTCATTAATTATACAGACCAACTGATGAGTGACACTATTTTATGAACTCACGAATGCTGATATTTACTCATATTTGGTGCTTGGTTAATATTACGCCTTAAGCGTTTTACTGAATTTAATTTCTGGGGGAATTTTTTGTGTTTTTGCAAGATCCTTTTGAAGGAAGTAACGTAAAACTTCAAAAAAACAAGTCTCGGTGTCTCATGCAGAATCTTAAATAAAATGATATGTGAGCTTTCCACGGCCAGCCTGTGTATGTTATTAAAATGAGCTGAATTTCCATATCACAGAATATGTCAGCAGTGCTCTTCATGACTGTCTATCCGACAACATGTTTTTATGTTGTGATAAGAGCCATTTTAAATTGTAATGATGCTCCAGATCTTGCCTTCCAGCATTATACCCCAAATCCTGAGCTACTAAAAAGACGACATATACTCTATCAGACAGCATGTGATGTGACTCAGCACCTGTGACTGAGTCTAATACTGCTTAACACCATAACTTCAACACTATATTCCCTATATGCTATACTATATTCTGGTTTGTTGGATCTTATTACCTTTTTACCTTAATGGAAGTATTGAACACTTTTGGGCTGTGTATCCAGATATAATATATCTTAGTTTTAATAACAGGTGTAATAGTAGTCTTTCTAGCTACAATAGTCTTACTAGTGGCTATGTCCAATCATGTTTTGAACAGCCTGTGCTTTAAAAAGGCTATTTTAGGTTAACTAATCACTGTCCTATTTCTAAGCTTTCTGTCCTTTCAAAGGCACTGGAGAAGACTGTTTTTCATCACCTTTCTTAGTTTTTAAAGAATAATGATATATTAGATTCCAGCCCATGCTCAGAGTTCAGCACAGAGAAGTGCTGTTGACTCTTTATTGTGGAAAATGTGTTGTTTTGGTTCACTTGGATTTAAGTGCAGACTTTCACACCATTAATCACTCTATTTTGCTGAAACGTCTTGAACAATATATCAGCATTAGATGAGCAGCTTTAAACAGATTGATCTTGACGGCAGAACGCTTTCTGTAACTTCACTTCCTCCTCTGCTGCTTTTACATGCGATGTCCCACAGGGATCTGTTTTAGGCCCTATTTTGTTTTCTTCTGTTTAGTTTTTTCTCCATTGTCCTTTAATTAGCAAATATTTTCCGTGAGCATCAGATTTCATACCATTTTTATGCAGATAACATACAGCTTTATCTCCCAGTTACGTCTAATGAGAATACATCTCTCTAGACATTACTTGATTGTTTGAGTGAAGTTAAAAGTTGGATGGCAGATAACTTATTTCAATTAAATGTCCTTGACTAACACTATAGGTACTTATGCAAGAAGTTTGAAAGTTATTTTTAACCCAGTGGTCAAATCAGCATTTTCCATGAATTCATCTCATCTAGAATGGACTACTTTAGCTACTTACTGGCACTAAACTACTGATCTTCTCTCCCATTATGAGACCAATAGACCTTTAAGGTCATCAAACACTCTGTTGCTGTCTGTACCTAAGACATACTTAAAGAGCTACTGGCATCGAGATTGGCTGAAATAAATGGTGTATGCAGTTTTATTGTGTGTACACTTAGTGTTTTGCTTTTATTTATTTATTTCTATTACTTTTGTTAAATCAAATTAATATTAGTAGACATAAAACTCCACTTGATGTGCTACATTTTAAAATGACAAATTCAGAACAAATACACAACTACATTTTCTTGGAAATAATACATATCTGATCATTTATTCAGATTTAGTCATCACACATAGCTTCAATGTATCTACTTTTTTTAACATATGCTGTAAACATTTTAATCATGGCTGTAAATTATGAGTTAAATAGCTTGTGCTTTGAGAATTTAATTATGACATGCGTGTGTTTTGACTGTTAATGGAAATATGACCTTGCCCACCCTTTAATCAAAAAGGATTATGAATCATTAATGAGTAATATCATGCACACATCATGTATGCATACTCCCATAATTAACATTCTGCAGGCAAAAGATTGCATTAATAATGTGTCTGACAATGCAAAAACTGGCTATGGTCGATGCTAATTTATGGATATTACCACAAATAACCTTCTCATCTTATAGTTGTCTTCACATAGTATATACATAATTAAGAGATGTATATGCTACGAGCTCCAGGCATCTGAATGCAAATTAATATTCTCTTTTCTATGCAATTATCTAATTGTCAATGAAATAATTTCTTCCCTCTTCTGTACGGCTGTTTACAGTCTTTAATGAATGAAGATCTCGCAGTCACACAGGCTTCTGCTACTGGCGTCACCTGCAGTGACAAATATGCAGCTGAGCGTCTAATGAGGGCTCCTTTAACTAATTAGTTCAGACTAATTTGAGGTTGCCTGTCAGAAGGTAACAATGCATCATTTCACTGAAATTGCAAACATGGAGAAAGACGCGTTAACCCTGTTAAATCTTCACACAGAAAAGGTTCAGTAGCCTTTACCTGGATGGATTTTCCAAAGGTCTCTGAGAGAAAACAATTAATAATAAATGTATTTACAAACTCAAGGTGAACCGGAAAAGTTAATGTAATTCATAAGGCAAATAGGGAGAAATTAGCTTTAGCTTTTTTTTGATATTATGGTGTTATAGAGAACTAAAACGATCCGTATATAGAGGGTGTTCAATATGCAAATAACATTTTGGTTTTAGGCTAAATTTATGTTAAAATATAACAAAAAATTTCAGCCACCGATTTTCATTTTAGTTAAGCTTGTACTAAAAAAACTAATAATACTAAATAATAATAATAATAAATGTCAGACACATATTAAATACACTAATGAAAAATAACAAAAACGCATAACAAAATTACATATTCAAATCATATATTCAAAGTTTCAAAATAGCATTCCAGAAAATATTAAATCAATTTTCACAAATGAAGAAAAAAAAAAAAAAAAAACTCTCATGCCCATGTTGTTGTTGTTTTGTACTCTTTAGGGAATACTAGAGTATTTTCTATTACACCAAATGCCCACGTTTGGCTAATCTGCTCCTGTAACGAGTAAGTATCACATCTGAATGGCATGGCTCCTCTAAAGAAGCTTAGCAGTAACAGCTGGATGTTATTTGATCAATGGCAGTTATTCTAATGACATTCAGATTCTCAATACAATCCCACAGCTCTCCAACACTCAACTGGCTCTCTGACACATGGCCATCATGGTGTCCGCCAGAGCTGGAGTGTTTGAGGAACACCACCAGAATGATTTATGGCAGACTGATTATCTTTTGTGCAATTGTTTTTTTTAGTTCATCGCTGGTTATTGGATGCTTGCTGTGTAACTGAACTTGTTGTAATGCCATTTGCTATGAGCAAAAACACCTGAGTCTATGTTTACATGCAATATTGGTTGTAATATCGGTGAAGTAAATCCACACACCTTTATGTCGTAAAAACGAATAAGCAAAATGCATAAAAAGTTTCCTGTTTTGGGCTGAAAACGTTGTTGTGTAAATGGTTCACCCTAAAATAAAAAATCCTGTTAAACCAGCTGCTTTTGTATCTTATACAAGATTTTTAATGTAAACTTGTGTGAATGAGAACTCACATGAACTTTAGTACTGACTTAGCCTGTCTGCTTTAGCTCTGTTCTGAAAAAGGGGGCAGCAGCAGCTCATTTACATTTAAAGAGACGTGCTCTAATACAGCACATTTACGCTTTTACTCAAAATAGGGATTTTAAAAATAAAATAATAATTGATCTTTGGGATATTTTGAGCTGAAACTTCACCGTTACATCCTGGGGACTTATATATCGTTGAAAGGGGATAATGTGTTACCTTTTAAATGATTACAAAGATTACAACCACTTTACCTGCATACGCACTTCCCAACGTATCCTTTATTGATTATTGATTTTCATTATAATTAGTATTTTAAGCAATAAGTAAGAGTATATTACATATATTTTAATCACAAACAATAACATTTTAATTATAACACTTTTTATTTAAGTGTAAATAACAGGTGTCTGAAAACACTATACTCAGTTCACTTAAGCATTTTAATTTGTCATTATTATTTTTTTTTTTTTTTTCATAAGTATGTATAAAGTGTACAAACATATGGGCCTGCATAGTTTGTTGCTGTTGTTGTTTAAAGTACGAGAATTGATGCAAATCGTCTTTTAACCGAAGAGAAGCACATGCATCAAGCGGAAAGCGATGCCGGCATCTGAAGGACTGACCATGACGAATGCCGTCTGATATTGATATTTCTTGCGTGCTCAGTAAGCGGCGAGGCACGGAGCCAAACCCACCGCAGGCTTACGGAAATGCACAAACATATAATAATTAATCTGTGCACATTTATACTGCACTGAGTGCAATACTGTGACTTACACTGACAACATGAGCAGGGGAACTGTTTAGATATCTTGCAAAATAATGCAATTTGCACCATGATTTATATTTATTGCATACGACGAGCCACATTGTCTGTGGGGGCAACAGGGTCATCATTTATTCATCCTCTCACTTTAAGTAATGTACCTCTTACTATCTAATCGGGAAAATTGCATGTGCATTACGGAAAACATCGCAGGGACAGCAGGGCAACAGAATACTTCCAATGCCATGGTTTATTGTGCTGTTTAAAATGAACACAACCACCTTGCCAGACCTGGTTAAGGTCCACATAAAACTAAAACTGACCAATTTGCTTTCTAAATAAATGTCTTCGGTCTTGTTGTGCATGATTCATCAGTGTAGGTTATTCCAAAGAAATAAAAAAAAGGTTTCAAGATGTAATAACTTGTTCTGCCTCTTTACACAAGGCTGTCACAATACCTATTCTAAACTTTCTGTTTATGTGAACCCTAAAAGTTGCATTTATTTAGTTACACAAGGACTGCATGCCTTCTAAACAAAACTTCAGAACATGCGCAGAGCATCAGAATAAGGAGAAGACCTTGGACTACGCAACCGGAACTTCTGTTAGTATAATTGGCATTTTAGTCTTGATGATAGCTGACATTTATGGCAGAAGAGCTTTTTTAGACCAAATAAAAGTGCTTATGACTCAGTGTGGAAAATTATAATATTTGCAGTGTTTTCCATGCATCCATTTGTCCATGTCGGGTCAGTGAGGACTTTCAATCATGTTTTCTGACTTTTCAGTGAAATCAAACTAAATATCTAGTGTCATCAAGGCTTTGTCTACTTTGTCTGAATTAGTTTAGACTCACACTAGCATGTTTAACGTGTTCCTGATATGTAATAACATTAAAATTAGCGTGCTCTTATGTTTTATCATATTCAGAACGCTGCGAGTTTCTATGTTTTAGGTATGTTTTGAAGCTGGTTTATGCTGGTCCTTTGCTGGTTTATGCTGGTCTTTTTGCCCCGATCTCAGCATCAAAACATACCTAACCAGCATATGCTGATTTTTTTTCCAACAGGGCATCTGTCGATTTAGCATCTTTAATTTAGCATCTTGCTACCTTGTATTACACATTGCTAGCATATTAACACGTTCCTGGTTTAACAGGTTTGTAACCAAATAGCAAGCAGTCATATCATCTATTTTTGTCCGTTAAGGTCTATGTATTTTGCTGAAATGTGTTATTATTTTGTTACCCCGTATTGCATATGCTAACATAATTTAACATGGTTTAACATATATATCACAGCACTTTGCATGGAATCAATAAATCCAACTGAATAAATCATTGTATTAACGGATCTGTTGATCAGATTATTTCAGATCTTTACAATCTTCTCAATAGCTCATTTGAACCAAACTAGTTTTGCTTCATTTTGAGTGTATACTATATATCAAAAGCACCTACACATCTCTTTGCGGCTCACATCATCTACAGGCCTTTTGGGATAATCAGTCAAACAGCTATTTAGGCGTTGCAAGCTCACATTGACTCTGATTCCATTCTGGTAAGAAACGCCCACGTTGCTCCATCCAATCAATTCCCCATGGATAACATCAAGTTACAGCCTATACGTGTCTTTTTCTTGTTGAATATCTTGTTTCACATTATGGAAGTAAAATAGGTTGTGAATGCAAAGCACCACCCAGGGTGTCTGTCCCTGTATCACCCAGAGTAAAATGTGTTTGCTAAATAACTTAAGTGGGTAAATGCACTGGATTTCCACATCACGGATTTATTACAATGAGTTCTTTGCGCTACAAAATCAATGAACCTCAGTCAGCTTTCTCAAGTCTTCAGAAGAGGGTCTCAGAGATGAATATTCCCTGCTGATACACTGTATGACAAGATATTTCATATTAAACACTCATACTATTATCCGCTCTTGTGCTTTAGTCGTCTCCCTCTGAGAAAGACACATGCTGTTTACAAATCTCCCACCATTTTCTCTCGACTGCCTGAAGGACCTTGGGTTTTGTCGGTGTGAATTAATATATTGATGGATGTTTTGAGACCAAACAAATACGCTTATGACTCCATGCATCAAATTATAATGTTTGTAGTATTTTGCATGCATCCATTTGTCCAAACCACTTGTGCCATGTCAGGCCACTCAGGACTCCAGCCATGTTTTCTGATTTCCTTTTAATGTCTTCCCCGGTCTGAGCCAGTGTTGCCACCTTGTGGACGAAGTAATTGGTGCAAAAAGAATCAAAGGACATATGCACACATAAAAACTATGCCATAGCTTTGTCCTTCATGTGTTTATACCTAGCTTGTTGTCAGCATGTTTTAACACGTTGATAGCATGATTCTAGTATTTAACGTATTGTAAGCTTTTCTAACTCACTGCTAGCTGGAATTGCTAGCATATTGCTAATATTTTTGCCCTTATATTACCATGCTTTCCATAATACTAGCATGTTTTAACAGATCGCTAACCTAATTTAGCATGTCTCTAATGTGTTAGAACAGTTCTCACATGATTTAGACTGCTGTTTGCTGTTGTTAACATGTTTTAGCATATTACCGCCATGTTTTATCATGTTAATAACATCATTTTGCATGTTGCTAACATGTTCCTAGCATGTTTCATCATATTTCTAACATGTGTATTTTTCAATGCTAGCACATTTCTAGCATGTATCCAACATTTTAGCATTAACCTCTTAAGACCCTGCATCCTCATATAAAGACAGTATATTTAAGTGAATTTGTATATATATTTTGGTTAAAAAAGCAGTTGTTTTTTCCTATTCATGTTCTTTCAAGTCCTTTTTTTTTTAAAGAAAATGAGTCCTCAACCAAGGACATAGCACAACTCATAATTACAAAATTGTAATATAATTATGAGATTACAACAAAAACTGGTCTTGTGCTGAATTGTTGTTGTTGCTCCTGCAGCCTTTTGGGTTACTTCGTGTTCCTCTCGCCACCCCCTTTTTTTTTCTTTGAGTCTGTAAATGGTCTCATTCACTCAGAGAGCTTCCTGTCTTCAGTGCTTTATTCAGAAATCTCATTTCTAATGCAAGTCTTGTGTGGACTCAATCAATTGCTGTTTCCCTTCATAGGGGCTGAGCTCCGCTTTGTTCCTGACAGTTCACAGGGATGGAGGCTTGTCCCCTATTTGTATTCCAGGTCCCAGGAGCTGCTGGATTGAACCGAGAGAGATTCTGCTTTGTGAGGACGTATCAAACAGTTTCCGCCTACAAACTCCTCTGAGAGGAAGTGGAGGGTTTGGGTTTGTTCTAGAGTCCCTGTCCACTCGATGTAGACCACATACTGCCTCTGTCAACGCTGCGCTGGATATTTGCTTTCAGAGTGTTTTCAAAACCCCAGTGCCTAGACCTCTAAACCTGATGTACATAGCTAACATCCATCTAAACCTGGATCTGTGTTATCTGTGCATACACCAGTCCTTTTGAAAAAGCAGCTTTTGAGTTAAATCCAGATTAATGTAATAATATTAAGATTTACTGTTAGTACTTACTAGTCTCTTAATCTGCGTTTGGATAGTTGACAAATAAAAATTGGAGTACTATGGTGTAACAAATGAAGAAAAAATAAAATAATAATGTATCTTACTTATACTAATAGCATGAGAATGGCTTTCCTTCAATGTTAGAGGTCATTTAATTAATTTATTTATTTATTCTTATTATTAGCTTTTTTTTTTTTTTTTTTTACAGTTTTACATCACACTATAGTACACGTTCATCCATCAACTACCCTTTTATAGTTACAGTCCTAGATACTACATTACACTAAAATGTGTGGAATAATGACAGCTATGAAGTAGAACAGCTTTTTATTTTATACATGTTTCAACAGAAAACGTTATAGCAGAGTTTTATGAAATGGATGTCTTGACTAAAACGGTAGTAGATTTCTATGTTTTCTGTCAAATGTTTAATTATTCTGCAGGTTCATAATATAAAAGTGGACCATGCTACGCCTGTCAAGATAAAACGTTAAAAGATAAGTAATAAGAAAAGACACATTTAAGAAATCTAATGTAGGAAAAATATGCTTTTATGGTGACATAAAATGGGCTAAGTTCGGGATATATTTCCACCTTAAAAAATACTAAAATTACACAAATGTGATTATTATTTAATTATTGCTTTTATATATATATATATATATATATATATATATATATATATATATATATATATATATATATATATTTATGTGTATATACAGTATATATCAGTTAGTTGCATTATAAAGTTACATAAACTAACAATGGACAAAAATTCTGTTTAAAAAAATCAAACTTGTGTTTCAAAATATGAAATTAAGCAATACATTATTTTACTACATTATTTACTGTAATGTATCGTGTATATCATCTGTATTTTACATCGCATGCAGTAGGCCTATTTAGTTGCATACATAAAATAACAATGGACTGTTAAAAATAAAGAAATAAAACACCATTATGTTTCAAAATGTTACATTTAAAGCACTTTTTAATTCATGTAGTTATTGTTCATTTTAATGTCGAATTACTGTAGGCCTACATTTTCTACATTTTGAATGCAGAATTCAGGATAATGAAGACCGGAATTGTGATTCTCTGGCATTTTGAGCAAACGGTGGACTATAAAATGATTTTGTAGCGTGGCAGGGCTGCCAGACGCTGGGCGATCTGCCACCGAAACTCAATCCCTCGAGGAACCGCCGGCTGACCAACAGGACTCTGACCGCGCTCTTGTTTTATATGATTTTATATATCATTTGCATTCATGTCGCACATTTCACTGCGGGGGAGAGCTAATCGGGGGAGGGTAAAGTGAGTGTAGTGCAATTTGTCGCTTTCAGATTACGAGGCGTCACAATTATGAAAGCGCTCCAGGCTGCGCGCACCTCTGCGGACGGCCACACAAACGCGCTGCCAATTACAGCCGTCGGCCGCCGAAAGAACGGACGCGCAGCCCTCGCAGCGCTGCTTCACGCGCCGGCTCTCGCAGAAGCCTGACCTTCAGGAATCTGAGCTCAGCACTCTCGGCAGGATAATTAAATGCCCACGCCTGCCTCAACCCAATCAGCAGAGTCCAGATCAATGCACGATTTTCAAAACAAACTAATTCACTAATGGTCTGACTTATTGTTCCAATTTACCTGGCCAGTGAATTATGGGCCTGCGATCGGAGAGGGGTGGAGACCAGGGCGATCGATGGAGAGATAGAAGCGCCTGCGAGCGGAACCGCTGCCTGTGGAACGGGTCATTTGGCTCGGCGCTTCTGAGCGGGACGGCCGCTGTCTTAAAGCCAAGTAATTAACGCTCTCAGACCGACAGCTTGGCGGTCAAGGTGTTGGGGAGTTTGTTCCAGATAAATTAGCCATGCTAGGCTTGTAGCGAATTCAATTAAACCAAAGATAATTCAACCGTAATCACTCTTCAGATTCTCACAAGTTATATGTTTTTACCGGAAGTGGTTGTTGGGGTTGTAATTCATGTATTATTATGTCATATATTTTGAATAGACCTTCCTTTAAAACTTTAAAATGCACAATAAGTAAAGCACACAATAATGCCTTATTCTGTTTGACCATATTTTATATCCCTTAACTTAATATCTACCCCACTAACTATTATTAAGCAGCAAATTAGTTTTAGTGAGAATTAGTAGAAGTGGGAAACTTTGGAATTTCTTTAAATCCTGATTTAGCAGATTGTCATGTCTGCAAAAAAACATAAACATGCAGCGAAATGATTTTATATACATATATACAGTTGCATGTAGAAAATACAACAGTACTGTTCAGTTGAATATATATATTTCATTCAACTTTCCAGCATTTCCCACCACAAGCTGCAATGGAGTTAGCAGACTGTAAGCGCCAGTCGAAGGGCTGGTTATGTGAAAGCGTTCTGGGTAAATGTGACAGTAAATGATGCTGTGTTTTATGGATGGCTGAACCCGCGTTTGTGCAATTGCTTTGTTTTCCTTTCCGTTTTCATCAAGCAAATGGAAGTTTCATGAAAACAAATGGCTGATGGAGGAAGGACAGGATTTTCTCCATTCCTTGCCGATGGTGAACACCGTGTGTCTCTTTTGTCAGCATGTTTAAACAGATATGCTAATCGCTCGACTCCTGCGGTCATTTGTAAGCTCATACTGGGACGAGGCACTTAACATTCCACCCACTCGCCCTGTGGAGGAGAATCAGGCGCTTCTCGAAACGCAGCTCACGGGCTGTTTACCGCACCAAAAGACACGTGACCAACTTTACATGTTTCCTCCGGTTTGACCGAACACCTCGCAACTCGGACTCAAACCCACGACTGTCACAACACAAATAGAAATTGCGCAGAGTCGGTGTCAGACTGTTCTGGATTGAACCGGACTGCTTTATGATTTCAGTTATATATGTATGTTTACAGTTATCTGTTATTTGTGTTGTTCCAGGAGAGCGGTTGGTTTTTCTGCAGTGCGTTTGTGAGACGTGATGTGTGCTGAAAGGCTGCAGCAGTGAACACACGCTGGCTTCTGCTGCGCGTCATGTGTGATCTTCGCCCGACGGACCCTGAAAAACAGCAAGAGATCACCGAGGATGGAAATAAGGCAACTCCTGAGGCCGTTCACGTGTGAATGTCAGAAGACGCCAACCGATCCTCTGACTGGATCAGAGATGCGGAGATGTGGAGGTTAAGTCAACATGAACATCTGTGACAGTTCGGACACGAGGCCGGGTTACTCACATAAATATAGGCACTAGTTTTGGTGTGAATGTAAAAGCGTGTGCATTTAAAAAAAAAAAAAAATTATCTGTTTGCTTGAGCATGTCTACTTCGTGTCTACAGAGGGTTTCACTATTAAGCCCTAGCTGTTATCATTACACCCCATTTGAAAAGGGAAGCGTGCTAAACTGTGTTAAATATGTACATTGATATTTTTTTATAAAATAATATTAGTGACATAAAAGGCCACTTAAGAAAACTTAAAAAGAAATTAATTAATTAATTTACTAACAAACATGTAACATACATGTCACATCTATTATATATGTATATATATACATCTGTAATATATTATTTGATATTACATCTTTGTATTTAAATTACATTAATTATATTACATTACGCATAATTCAGTTCACACTAAAGTATATTCTTTCACAGGTTGTTATTTCTGTAATGTGTGTCCTTAATGAGTATGCTAAATTGTACTTCTTTCACAAGGTACTGTGCTGCAGACGTGAGTTTTACACCAAACGGAAAACACTCACAACACCCTAGCAACCCACTTCAATTCCCTAAATACAATATCACAGCCTAGCAACAGCTAGGTAACACCCTAAGGTTTCGCTTTGTTTTGATGGTCCCTTTACACATTTGAACAAAAACAGTTCCCAGCCACAGGCTTGCACTCAATTTATTTTGGTGCAACTAAAATAACTTCACCTTTAACCTTTAAACAGGAGCCCAGCATGCAAAAAAGAAATAGACTATTCAACAGCGTGATTTCAAATCAAAGCACGTTTAGCATCTCCAGCAAAGGCGCATTATGCATTGCACTGCTCTCTGCAGGGTCAGGGTAGCCCTGCTAGACTAGTTAGTGTAACCAGGCAGTCGTATGCGCTACGCTGGCTTCTTAAATTGAACCAGCAGGGCATAGTTTATCACTGCAAATATTGGCTGGAAATTGCCCTGCTTATCAGAGTCTGAGATGGATGAGTCGCTTACTCCTGCCCTATAAAACTCCGCTTTCAAGCCAGAAAGAGCAGCGCTGTCATCTCCACTCGCCGTGTAACGCGCTGGAATTTCACAAGCTGACATTTGTTTCGTGGACCGTCCTGCTCTGCCGTGTATCACGGCGGTGGCCTAAAAATACTGACTGGAGAAAATGTTTGGCCAGCACTTTTTACTCCTCATCGAAGAGACGCCGCGGCCTCGACCTTCCACGACCGAAGTTTGCGCTGTCTGTGAGCGTGTTTGTTGTTAGCGGCGGGCGGTGAACAGATGTAGATCTCTCGCGGACGGGCCTCTGTGCGTCATGACGAGAAGCTTCTGATCCGGCTGCTACTTTATTTTCAGCCCGACTTTTTTTCTGACCTAATTTCCACACGGCATGCTGTTTATCCTTCATTTCGCTTCCCTCCCGAGCTCAGACGGCCCCGCGTGTGGCTCAATCCCTCCCGCTTAAACCGGACCTTTAATATACGCTCAGCCGGCCCATTGTTCTTATTTAAGCATGATTTTGAGGGAAACGAGCGGATGAAAGCGAAACAGCGCGCTCCATAAATCAGAGCTCCTCTGGGACACCAGGCAGATGGTAGCGTAAGCTCAAGCCACTCACCGTAGATCTACACCTTTAGGTGAAATATGCCACACTTACGCGCTGGCAGATTTCATGAATATACATGAAGTAAGCCAGTGGTTTGATTTAATTTAGCTCGCACTTCCAAATCTGCATGAAAGTGACGGAAAAAGCATATGTTGGAGTTATATAAGCATTAGCAGCTCAATTTGAAGACTACAGTCAGCCTTAATCTCAAAGATTTTATGTGCTCCTGACATCTTGATGAGTCTAGTATGACAGCTGTTTTTTTTCTTATGTATTAAAAAGTTATTTTAAAAAGTGCTTACTTTTAAATGAATAATTTCATACAATGCACTTATTGTGCACATCCTTGTAATTACATATAGGTATTTTTAAAAATAGAAGTACATGTATGTACACAATAAGTACATTGTACCGAATTATTCATTGTACATTGTAGTTAAGGCTACCTAATATAAAGTGGCACCCTAGTTTATTTTAAATGATCATGTGTTTTGAATAGTGAACTGTAAAAGTACATATATTTAGTGCAGTGTCTCAAATAATATGAGCTTACAATGCACAGCGTTTATAATTCCTTAGCATTAAAAATCCAATACCATTAATTGTCTTTTACGAGTAAAAAGTAAAATAAAAGAACATAGCAAAATATTTGCGCCAGAATGCAAAAGAAAATAGAAACATTTACAAAAAGCATTCCCTCTGATCCACTTGTGTGCGGTGATTTGTATGAATCATTGAATGATCTAATTAGTATACGCTTATATGTACTTTAAAACAAAGACAAGCCAGCTTTAATTGTCTTAAAGAGCACATTTTATTGAGAGAATTTAATAAATTCTCACTTATTCTTTATGTGCTTAAAAATGAATGATGAATAATACTGTCAACTCTCCTGTCATAAAATGCTGGTAATTTCCTGAAAAGGATTGTTCACATGGAGTTAAATTCAGCCGAATGAATTACATCAATGATATATAACCACAAATTCACGCTTTCCTAAAAAGGCAGTTTAGAAATTAGGAATGACTTTTAATTAATGTGTTTTAACAACAATACAAGCGTCTCATTTCTCCCTCTGAAACTCTGGCCCATAGACATAAACTGTAACAGTTTCAGAATAATTTTCTCTGGTAATTATCGTTTCGCCATAAATGCATTGAAAAGAGCTGATCTTTGAATCTTGAACGTTGCAACGTAATATTCAGTTTCTTTGCAAGCCCGGGAATCTCCGGTAGCAATAAATTCATTGAATTTATCTGTTATTGATTGTGTTGTTTGTCCAGGTTCATCATAATTAAATACCTTACAGTAATTCCTGCATTTTTTCACTCTTCCGGAGCATCTGGAAGCGTTTCAGAGTGCTGGAAGCAGTTCAGCGCAGCGATTACCCTGGTGTCAAGAACTCCCATGGTAATAATAATCATCTCTTCTTCAAATGAGGACAAATATGATTATGAAGACAGCTCGGCTTGGCTTCATGGCAGATGTAAACACTAACCGCCAATAAAAGGAACAGAAACGGCAAAGAGTCCTCTCAGCTTTGACAAGGTCAATAGCTGAGTGATAAAGGTTGACTCGCTAGACTCGACAGAAGAAGCGGATTTACTAAATGAAGTAAGTATTTCATGCTCCACCGGCCCACACTTACACCACTAGATCCCATGCTGATTGCTCAACTGTAAATGTATCAGGCCTGCATCTTTCAGATCGGGTGTCATGTGGCCATGTGTAACGTATACAGCATGTGAGCGGCATCCAATCTAAATCATGTCACAGGAGGCTCCAGTCAATTACAAGGAAGATGTAAAGGGTCATTTTAATATCTGTTCTCTGGGTGAAAAATCAGATACACTTCCAGTCAACCATTTAGTCACATTAAGCGGCGAATTTATGTCGTAAGTTCCTGCTCAGATTCCTGAAACTAGCTTTGTTGGCCTCAAAAGAATACAAAGGTTTACAAGTGTTTGAATAAAGACATGAATATATTGATAGAATGAATATGAAAACTACAAAGATATATTTTGTTTTGCTTACACATAGATTAATTGTATATTTATAATTATTTGTATTAAATTTAAATTATGTAAAGTTCTATTTTATCTTTTCTTGCATGTACCCACTTTATTAACAAGAGAAAATTATGCATAGTCACAAGCAACCAAACCCTAATCCTAATAATAACATATAACTATGTTAATTGTTATTACTCAGAAACATTTACTGAGAGTAATAAACTTTAACTAGTTCCTTTAACTAGTTGTTTAATAAAATGCGTGTTGCTAGAACATTAGCCATTTATCAGTTGCAATTAAACACATATTAATGCATGAGCTTATTCTACATCCCTAATCCTAGACAATACCTAAACTTAACAACTACCTCACTAACTATTAATAAGCAGTAAATTATGA
Source organism: Puntigrus tetrazona (assembly GCF_018831695.1). Classification (NCBI taxonomy): domain Eukaryota; kingdom Metazoa; phylum Chordata; class Actinopteri; order Cypriniformes; family Cyprinidae; genus Puntigrus; species Puntigrus tetrazona. Next base: position 29,399,219 of record NC_056703.1, on the reverse strand, counting down.
ATTTATTGAGGGAAAAAACTAAACCATAGTTCATTCTAAAGTGTCACCATAACATTACATAAAAACATTATATAAACTTATACATAAAGCTCATTACCTGCGTTTGGTACAGCTGAGAGCACTATGATTGCAGTTTTGATTTCTCTGGCATTGATTCAAATCACACCGCTCGCATTGACATACTTTAAAGTTTCGCTCCATTACAGCCTAAAATAGAGGCGCATGACCCCTGCACCGCTGAACACTGAGTCTCCACACACTCCCCGGAGCCTAATCATCTTCATAAAGCCCTGAAGAGAGAATCAAAGACACACTAATTTAAAGAGCCGTGCAATCAGTCCTCGCGACGGAGATATCAGTAACGCTGCTCATCTCAGGACACATTTAATGCCTGGAGGTTCACCCGTGATGTCTAATAGATACCGAAAGGGAAAAGCGCTGCAATATTAAAACACTGCAGGAGTGCGATATTGTAAACTCAACGCAAATGCAACAAGAGCCACATTTAATATATAAGCATTTATCAGCTATAACAAATGCTCATGCATTGCCCCTAAACCAATGGGTTGCGATCCAACAGCTTTATTTAAATTAACACACTTCTGGTGTGAAACTAAAAGCCGAATTCTTAAATATTACTGCTTAGAAAACACACAGATTATCCAATTTGAGGCCAGAGGCGGTAATGAGTTTCTGACATAATGCTAAGCATCTCAAAATTAAACCGTTTGCGCTTAAGGGCCATAACTAGATTTACACAACACTTGCATTTCCAGGCAATTTACAGTTAAAGGATTCAGTGTTCTTATGCTGTTTGCATGTAAAAAATAAATAAATAAATAAATAAAAAAAACCTGTAAGGTCGACAATTCAAGCTGAATAACAGGTTTTGGTTCTGGTCTGTGGGCTGAAATAAATTTTTTTAGCTTCATGTTGACTGCGTAGTAAAGTCGGTGTTACCCTCCGCTGAGCTCACCGAATCATTACCGCACAAAAACACCGCACTGATGTGATAGTTTATGATCCGCCTGCAGCAATCTGTGTGTGTGTGTGTGTGTGTGTGTGTGTGTGCACATGTGAAGCTGAATCAGCAGGCTCGTGCTTATCAAACACGGCACAGAAACACGCCTGTCTTGAATGTCGGATCGCGTGAAGTATGTGAACTGCACGCTGATGTTTGCCAACAGTGGGCCAAAGCACAAACAGGCCAGACCTCGTGCCCAGATACACTGTCACACAGCAAAGCCACCCAATTCACACTTCCAACCCTAAAGCAAGCACACTAACCCAGTTTTAAAAATATAAATTGAATTAAAACTTCGTAATGACTTCATAATTCAGTATTAGAGATGATGAAAGGGATTTTTTTTTCCTCGTTTTAACAGCATACTCGAGTCATTTGTTGATAACTGCCTGCTTTGTTGAATCTCAAAGGAATGAGATTCCTCCCCAAAATCAAAGCAAAAATTACATTTTGCCTAAATAATGAATTAAGCCTGTTTTTAGGACCATTGCGGTATTTTCACTTTGTCTAGACTCTTTCACTACCTCAACTACTAACATAGTGCAAACTTACAACTGTTTGCCACTAATGTAAATATTAATTCTGGGTATAACTTTAGAATAGGTAACAGTTGTTAACTAACAGTTGTTAACTAACTATGACTTTTCCCTCAATAAATTATTAATTTGCTGCTTATTAATAGTTAGTAGGGTAGTTGTTAAGTTGCTAAGTTAGGTATGTAGACATTAATATGTGTTTAATTAGCACTAATATTTTTTTTTTTATTAAACAGTTAAACAATATGCAATGCTTAGCAATGCTTTACAATCCAATAAGCAAACAATAGTTTAAATTAAGTCATAATCTTTGTTTTTAATTCCTAGGTACACCTCAATGTGGTAGGAATTTCAGCAGCAACATATGCTTCATGTTGTCTTTAAGATGCCCATAATAAAGCTAGTATAGTGTCTCTATAAAGCTCCTGCTGGCTCACTAGCTAATACACAGCTTGTAAAGCACTGAAGACTTGGCACAGTGGCTTTGGCTCAACAACGTATATAAAGTGTCAAGTGAGCATGTCTATAAGTCCCATATTATCTCATAAATTATCACTCACACTCTATCCTCATATAAAGGTCCACTTGATTCATGTGGTCTCTAAACAGGTCGTGTTGTTTTTGTTGTTGTTCTCTTTCAAAAAGGATTTTGACACTCTATATTTACTACAAAAAGTGTTTTGAAGCACACTATACAAAAAAAAAAATCTATATGACGATGCTAATGTATTTGGTCTTGGAGGAATAGATCTGCTATGCTGTTGCTGATTATTGCTGTAGCTGTAGATTATTATTGCTGCGGCTGCAAGCAAGTACATGAACTGCATAAGCTGCTAAAGTGCTGTGAGTATTTAAGACACACTGGTGCTGCACAAATAGTGCGTAACCTGTAACAGATCTATACAGGTGGAGCTGGGGAAGGTGAAGGGTTTCAGAGAAACCAACAATTTAAATCGGAAACCCAGAGTTTCATGACAGAACTTTGACATGTACTCTACATTTACTGCTATAAATAAATAAATAAGCAAACAAACAATTAAATAAATAATGCATTTTAAATACTTTTTACACAAAAATCATACATTTTGACTTGCACTCTACATGAGTGAATTGATTTAATGTACAATCTATATCCACTGCTAAATGAATGAATGCATGTATTTTGACATTTTTATTAAGGCCAGTAAACAGCATTTTCCCTTCTGTTCCAGTAAATCTAAGATAATTACATTGGAAAAGTATATGAATTGCATTTTTTTAAGCATAAGTCTTATAAAATGTAATATAGATAATAGATAAATGAATGGAAATTGCCAAAAGGGAAAGAAAATGAATTATATATTCTCTAACAAGTCTTCTTATCTTGCACAGTTTGATTTCTAAATTCGAAGGATCATGTTTTGAAGATGTTTAGATTGAAACCAAATTTTTTTACAGAAAAATCTGTTTTACGTTTTTTTTGTGTGTTTATCTGTGCTGCTCTCTCTTTCCTTTCACCGTATCGCCTCCAATCTTCTCCGAATATGCATTTGGCGTACGGCGTCACTCGGGCCGTTCTGAGTCTCTCCGCGCTTTTAGTCCAGCACTCCTTCTCTCCCATGACCCTCTCTTTCTTCATTTCTCAAACCATCCGGAAGGGCCAAAGGGAGAGCCCTGTGCAATTTCCTTCCTCTAATAGGTACTTCCAAAGCCCACTTCCATAGTCGCGAGAAGTGACAAGATTAAAGAATAGCTGCTCTATTCGACGGAGGCAGGGGCAGAAACAGAGGGCAAAAATACTCCGGGTAATTATGGGGAAATCAAGCACACTGCCGCAGTCGCAGCTCAGCCGGGCTCTCGCGTCACCGTTTCGGTCCCAGAGGATCAAATCGAAAGCTTTTTACTTCTCTCTCTGCCTCTGTTCTCTCTTTCCGAGCTGATATTGCACTTTAGTTTAGAAAAACAGACTAACAACATTCTCTGAAGCTTCGGCCTCCTCCACTTTGAAGCTTGTCTGTGAACAGCTTAAAAGCGGCGAACTACAATGGAGCGATATCGAGGGCTCATCCAAAGGCCAGATGAAGAGAGAATATTAACTAGCCCGAGGGCAAGGCAATATATTATATGAGGAAACTTTACAAAACCCACCGTTTTTTTGCGACCCTTCATTATTTCCAGATATGTCTTAGAGGCATGTCGAGGAATAGATCACCTAGAAATGCGCATTCACAAACTCTAGGCTTCTGTTTCTGCTTCTGTTTTCCATTCCAGGGTCAGACTATCACACTAAAGCATTCCGTAATATGGTATGTTCCAGAAAAGGCCATGCATTGTAGGTTTTTCAATTATTGATATCTTATTATGCAAACTGTTCAGATTTTTACAATGCATGTTAGCTTATTTTCCATCAACCAGGCTGAATGAATATGAAAAGTCACAGTAGGTATGGTTGAAGCACTGCTATGCAACTTTCAATATTAATCTCATGAGAAAGTACATGAGAAGCTGGTGATTTTATTTGAAACAGATGAACAGGGAATGGCATTGTATTGCATTGGTTGTTACAGTATATGTAATACAGCAGTTCAGAAATTAAATGTGTGGTGAAATCGTGCTTGAAAAGCAGAATGCACAGCCTAAACCATACACTAAAACTTAAACAAGAGTGTTAGCAAAAGCAAAAGTGAAATAATGTTGTTTCTCCATCTTCTGTTGTTTAATGAATGTTTACAGCATTATTTAAGCATTTTTAGCAATGTATGTTGCTGAATTTACTGGTTTACATTTAAATGTTATTAATTAAAGTTTTATACTGTAAAATGTACAGTTGGTGTTTTTTTGTATTTTTTTACATTTTTTGGAAAAACTATGTTTCATTAATAATTATAATAATAATTATTATTATTAATATTATTACAATGTACATATTGAGCCAGTATTATTTACAAATCATGCATTGTGGTAAAAGTGTTTTAAGCTTTGTGCAATAAACTGCATTAAAATAAGTTTCATTAATCAACAATCTTTCTTACAATCATAATTTGTGTAAAAGTGTGCCAGTCCTGCAAATAATGTAGGCAGACTAACGTATTTCTAAAAGCCTATGTTGTTGTGTGCTCACACACTCTGCTGAATATCCCCTTTGTCTTTCACTTAAGTAAATAGTGACGGAATTATCATTTTTGAGTGAATTCAATCAATTAAAGACTGTGACAAAGATTACATGTCAGTGTTCGTTCTTTGGGTGAGTATCTCTAAAGCATCTCTCTCTAAAGAAATTGAAGAAAACAGGGGACGACCGCTGGCGCTGGTGCGGGCCAAAAAACCCCACAATGAGCGCTTTATTGCTTTTATCTGTTCTCTTTTCTTGAGTGGTTTCCGATAACAGTTCGCCTCGGTGACCTCTGATCTAGGAACAGCTACTCTTAAGACTCAATTATAAGTCTCGCTCGCTTTAAAGCAAAATGTAAATCTCCGTCGAAGGTCCTGTCAGTCACAGAGTAATTGTAGGTAGCAAGCGGATCTGGGACTTTTTCTGGAGAGGATACTTGACGCTGCTTTATTATGCTGAGTCACGACTGTTCTCACTGGTACATTAAACCGTCTCCAACCGGCTCGGCAGAGAAATAATAGAGCCGAGAGGAAACGATTAACATTTAGATGTAGAGATTCCTGATTGCAAGCTATCAAAGTGGTATTGAGTTAAACTTTTGAGTGCTGGTCACCTGAGTATAGGACAACTGACAATTATTTCACGCTGTTTGCAAGATAGGCAAGAACACAAGACAATGTTAGAGAAAAACATCAGTATGTAATTTAAAATATATTTAAATGCATTTCAATAGTAATTACGTTGAAGCGTTTCATACATTTTTGCATTTAGAACATTATTTCCAAAACAACAAGTAATCATGAAATTACGTATAAAGATGTCCTACTCCAAAAAGCAAAAAAAATCTATATTTCCTTCATTGCAAATAAGATGAAATCAATGTTCAATGTTCAAAAAGTCAAATAAATTATATATATATATATATATATATATATATATATATATATATATATATATATATATATATATATATATATATATAGCATTTTTTCCAATATTAAAATTTTTGTTTATATCTATTCTCATGTCTAAATTAATTATTAGATCATATGTGCAACCAAAACTTCTTATCTGTAAAATTTTGTCATCTCTTATTTCTTAACAGCTTTTGTGGTGAAGTTGTACAATACAAAACACATTTGTAATTCCATTGTTTGCTCTTTTCTGTATTCAGTTTCTGCCTTTCTTGCCTATATATAATTTGCCTATACAATCCTAAAGGATTTTTAGCACAAGTGATCAGATCTCTCTCTTCCTCTGGATAGCTGCATCGATCACGTGCTCTAAACCTTCAGATGAGAAACAAGGACGAGCAACTTCACGTTCGCCTCGTCAAAGATGGAGGGAAGGCTTAGCGATTAAACTCGGTTCAAACATCTCCGCGTTCGCTAATGCGTTAATTCTACGGGCAAATACTGTAGCAAAAACACATGCGTCATGAAGTCTCCTCGTGCCCTTTCGTTCTCCAGCTCGCTGGCAGCCGTTCGCCACTCCAGTTGGGGAAATGCATTGACGCCGAGGTGAAGTCAAGCCAGCTGGCAAACCACATCTACCTCTTCTCCCCCTACAGGTTGCCATTGTTTATTAATAATCCCAGCGGTCTCTGTTGGCAGCGGCGAGGTTGAAGCAGCTGGTGGGCCTCAGTTGAGCTCGAGCGCCGAGGTTTTCTCTGTCACGAGTGTTTCCCCCACTGCCTAAGCAGTCGGGGGCCGCGGCGCAGCCTTTCATTCAGCCCTTTCATTACATAATTGTATGAATTATGGAGGTTAATCGCCGCAAATGACCATGGCTTTTAATAATTTATGAAGATCAGGCAAAAACAGTCGCCGGGCACCCGGTCGGCCATGAAGGGCCAAGCACTTCCCTTCTCAGAACCATGTAATCAGCGTTTAAAGGGGTCTTGACATGGATTCTTTTTAATATCTTCCTTGAGGATTGCTTATAATGTTATTAAACAGTCATATAGTCACACGAATGGTTATTTCCTACCCTCGCTCTAAAAATCCGACGCAAATTAATTGTTTCTGAGGATATACTCATTTAATGCGTATAAGTATTCAGCCACCGTTTGGCTGTCTAGTCATTATATGAGAATTTGATATATATTTTTCCAACGTGAGTAAGTGTTTTTTTGTTATTTTTTTAAACATAATCCATTATATAATTGTTGCTAATGGACTTTATGCATTATAATAGCATTTTGAATACACTAATTGTGCTTTGTAATGCACTTTATAATGTATTATATGATCTGACCACAGTTATAAAACAACATGATACTCATCCGTTCATTGTTACACCTTTAGAAAGTATAATGCATTAAAAGCACATGACAAACAACCAATTACAGATATAACAAGAATTCTGGAAATACCGTAATGCATTTTAAATTAGTTAGTTATGGATATTCACACAATGCATTGCAACCTACATCCGTAAAACGCAATAAAGTCTTACCATTACTTTTCCTTTGCGATGTAGATGTTGTCAGACTCAATGCATCTTTTAACAAATGTCTCTTTGCAAACAAATGCTCCAAACAAACATTTCATCACTTATTTTCTCTTTAATAATTAGATTAGCTTATACCTAGTTATACTGAAAAAACCTGAAGTTACCTACACATGTATACGAGTCTAAAAGATTAAAATGCCATATGCATTTACTAGATATTGCAGTAATAAAAACACGGGCTAGAGTAACTTTGCTAATATTCAACAGAACAGCATAATTTTATAATGGTTAAAAAAGACAAATTGCCTTTCAGATACGATATACCCAGCTATTTGGTTGACATTTGCTCTGGCAACAAAAACAGTTCCACGAGAAGCCAAAACCGGATCAATATAGCACACATGAATGAATATTTCAATTAAAATAACAGTGTGGTTAGCGTCCAACTATCTTTAATTTAAATGTATCGTGTTTACAGCTTCTTTTCTGGCATCCCAGAGTTATATCTGCTGCAATATATTTACACAACCATTTAAAGCTTTAGAGCCTTTAAGACTTTTTGGAAAAAAATATTTTCTGCTCAACAAGGCTGCGTTTAATTTAAAAAAATACTTGAAATATTGTGAAATCGTATTACAATTTAAAATAGCTAAATGTCATTTACAAAAGGTTCCCATTCTCTAGTGTCACATATTTCTTCATGAATTATTCTAATATGTTCTTATATGTTTTTCATGTTTCACAGAAGAATAGAACGTTCAAAATAACAGCATTTATTTGAAGTAGAAAGTTTTTTTAACATCGTGTCTGTCAGGTCTGATCAACTGAATCCATGCTTCATTAATAAAAGTATTAAATTATTAAAAAATAAGTACTGAACTCTAACATTTGAACGGTAGTGTATACGCTGCATGTAAGAAAAGCCACTTTTGTCTATTTTTGAATGGCTGTCAATGAGGAAAGATGTTTTTTATGTCAACGTAACAGTTTCTTCACCGAGTTAACTCACCCATGCTAACTCCTGGTATATCAGAGACTCCGCCAATCGATTACGGTTAGGGCATTCTCAAATGTCAAAGAAAAACTTTTACGTATCATGTGATCTGCATTATCAGCTGTTTTGTCCTCACTTTCTTCATAACACTGGCCTCTAGTTTTCAGTCTGTAGTCTATACTTTATCCTATACTGTTGTTTGCCTCGTAATTTCACAAATCAGATCATCTCTTCAAAGAACGGCACACATATTTCCTTCAGCCTTACAGATAGAGCCATTTCACAGACATTATTAAATGATATGAAACAGAAGACAGAGGACGCGCCACAGTGAGATCGGGCACTTTCATAACAGCTAATATACTTAATAGCCTAATCAAAAACTCCCTATGCCCAGAACAATCTAGTTACAATTCTCACAGCCGGTTGAAATATAAACTGATACATTTTAGATAAAATTATTCTTCACAATGTCACAGGAACGTTTTACAGCGAATGCAATCAGCCAGTGGGACACCAGTGAGAATGCGCTTGTGTTGTCTAAGAAATTATGAGGGGCATTGTAAAAATGGTTTGGTTATAAAAAAAATAAATAAAGGTAAACATTTCTGCTAGCTGAAAAGGAGTGGAATTGTAAAAGCAAACATAATTACAATACGAATGCAAAACAAGCTAATGTAAAATCGTAACCATGCCCAATCTAACGACTGTACCAGAATCGCTATGAACAGAATAAAACCGTATTTTCGAATAATTCTGCAAATAAGTGATTTTCTTTGTGACAGCGCTGTTCAAGCGTATAAATGATGTTAAAAAGATACACATGCAAACGGTATAAATAAAAACGCATTTTACGTGGATTAATTAATTAAACAACACTAGTCGTGTTTAATGCTGTTCTTTATTTAAAAAAAAAAAAAAAAAGACTGCGTGTTTGTTTACTTACATGGGAGTTTTACTCGCATAACTGAAATGACAGGAATCCCAAGATGGCCACCAAATAAAATGTGTTTGTGCAGCTCGCGCCGTTGTTATTAGGCTGTGTTTCTTTAATTCCCTGTGAAGGCATTAGATAGCAAGGCACTGCACTGGATTTCTGAATGCAGCTCTACAGTACTCTTATACCCATGAAGTCAATCAATTTGACATGCATTTATGCTGAGCTTCGATCATATGACATTAAAGGCTTAAGTACTGTAACTACAGTACAGCAATAACCATTCAAAACGTCAATGATGAAACATACGATGGAGTTCTTCTACAACGGTGTGCAAATCCTGCCAAGACGTCGGATAACGATACCGGTTCACGTCACTGGAGAACCTCTCTGTAATATTTGACCCATAAATGTTTGATTTGGGTGTCTATATTAACGCTACGAGGCTGATTTCATGAGCTGGATCAATTGATCTAGCGATATTCATTTCCTCATGCCGATTTCATATTAGCATAGAAGGATTATTATCAGCGGGCTAATTTTAGCAGCTAGCTAATTTCTGTTAACACAAGGTGTTCTGAGATTACTCAAATCGCTGAAACCCAGAGATCGACTTTTTACCGCGCTTCGCAATTACCATATCCCAGAGAGAGAAGTGCTGGTATTATCTGCTTAAAGTCTTGAATTAATCAGAACACCAGAGACATTCTCGCCTCTGTGATGCTGTAATGACATGTGCCGCGCTAGGCTGAAGTCAGGACATTTCTTTGGCAGAAAAAGAGCATGACTTCGGGTAATAATGACAAAGCTAATGTACATATTCGCATCTTAGTGTGTTTAGATTTGCGTTGCTTAAATTATGATTTTAAATTTAAAATAGCACGATTGAAGGCATGGTTCACGCTCATTCACGCGTCGTTCCAAACATCTATGACTTACTTTTTTCTGTGGAACACAAAGATGTTTTCAAAAATGTTCCTTAGAACGATCGTTGTGCACGAAATCCGTTTGGCTACAAATGTTCTTCAATAATATCTTTATGGAATTATATAATGATGCCATTTCATTTTTTGGTGAATTTCCATCGTAACAGGCTGACCCCATATAGTGTGACAACATGCCCCGTGATCAGAGTCAAAAGTGTGTTAACTGTGCTTTTGCTGGACAATGACAATGTAGCTTCAGTGCAATCTGAATTTTTTAATGTGATGCTTAATTTGTGTGATTTATTGGGTATCTATGAACTCATCATCACCTATTTTTTTCACATAGATACATAGTAACAACCAGTATTCCAAAGCATCCCACTTCCTGTGAATCATGTTGTTACATTTAAAACATTATCACGCTGTTCCTTTGTGTGTGTGTGTGTGTGTGTGTGTGTGTGTGTGTGTGTGTGTGTGTGTAAAATAGAAAAATCACACTGATCATTCATCGTGATTCTTAAAACAATAATAATATTAATAATAATTTAATATATTTTAACTACAATAGTTGGACGATGACTTTAGAAATCGTGTCAAATTGTTATGAAATTAGTTTATATTAGTGTGTCTTACTTTGTAACATGTCTCTAAATAAGACACATTTGATAAGTGTGAATTATTATTATTATTACACTTTTTTTAGACAATATGTAGAGAAATGATTTCAAGTATGTAAACCGTATGTAACAAAGTGTGACAACTAGCCCTGACCTCTTCTGCGTCCTATGCACCCAGCTTGGATGATAAATCTATGTTTGTTATGAGTAATAAAATCTTAATTTCCAACATTTAAGTCTCTTGCCATGACCTCAGCTTTCATATAAACATAAATACTAGACAGCAGTTTGATCTGACGGATGCATCCCAGCCTTGTCATCTTTATGACACTACAGACCAGCACAATAAACAAGCAGGCGTTCAGAAGCACATGATTCTTCCTGAGAACCAGGACGCCAGGACCCCCAGCTGCACCCGTTCACATGGCAGCCAATGCGACTCCTGCCAGCATGAGACACTGCTCATTATTCCCTCTGCCAAAGCAGCCTCGTCGTTGATATTCTTGTCTTGGCCTGCGAGCAGAGCAAGCGTCCACAGTTCCACGTCTGTGGTCTGAGACGGGCCGAGAGAGGATCTGAATGCAGACCGTCTTTTATTTGCCTTGGTGAATGACGATCAGAACAGGTACAGAACGTCAGGCTACGGCGTGCACCTGGGCCGGTCGGCACCGGACAGGCGACGTCGAGTCTCCCTGCTGACATTTTCAAACGGTCACAAGCGAGGCTTGCTGGCGCAATAAGAAGTGCAATTAGATAGGTTAATGTGCATTCGTTGCATAAGTGGGCGAATACAAATGCATTGTTCAGACGATGCGAACTGGTTATTTTGCATCAGAAAAACACATCCATACGTGGCAGCTAAAAGCGTGCTGTGGAATGATCATTGCAATTGACGGATGTCATAATTTTGCATAATATGAGCTGATGAAAAGTGCATATCGACCAGGTTTGATTCACTGCACCAGTAATGGGATGCATTCCGGAAAAAAAAAACTCTTTAGGGCTCTCGGCTGCGCCTTTGTGTCCATCATAATCACTCAATTACCAAAAGCTTCAAAGTCAAATTTGACATCAAGAGCAAAAGTGCGAGAGCTCCCCCAACAGTTAAGCGTCAGAAACACATTCGCACAAGTTCACCTCCAGCTTTGAGCCTCTCTCCGTGCCCTCATCACGCCGTTTGTGGCTGAGCTGTGAAGGTCTGGCCCCTTTTCACCAGCGACGCGAGCTCCTCGCCGCCACACATCCGAGCTCAACGCGAGTGTGAACACTTCGTATTCTCGTGCATCGCGTTCCCGGCGCGATGCAGGCCTGAGATCGGAGACCGTTGTGCTTTCTACTGCAGTGTGCATGTTTATTGACTTTGCAGATGCAGCAGGAAACATACAAAGGGGGGGAAAAAACAGTGTTCTTGCTATCATGTTTGTCCTGAATGTGCAGTTGCTGAGTAGAGATAATTCTGACTGCAAGGCGGAATGATTCATTCAGCCTCTCTGAAGACATATGGTGTCATTCGCTAATAGTGATGAGACTTCATTTATGCTTTGTGCACTAATGGGCATTTAGGCTGTGAGTTGACTCAGCAGAGATATAAAAACAGCGTCAAACAACACACCCCACATCTCGATCAATCCGCATCCAAACTTGCAACAACGAGCGACGCGCGAACTGAAAACGGATCACGCGCGCGCGCGGTTTACTCAAATCGTCAAGCATCCGCAGTCCGGTGCCAGTCCGGTTCAAATCCGTGCAGAAGACCCTCTGATCCCCTCTACAAACGTCATGTACTGGCCCCGTGAAGTGCTTCATGTAAAAATCCCTCCAAACACAAGCACACTCAGCGTCCAGCTCAATAAAAGCTGCTTAAAGACTCACCTGAAACTGCTTCTCCCGTGTGTCGGGGATCTGACGCTCCGCGCTGCTTTAAAGTTCTGCTGAGGCTCCGGGTCCGGCGGCGCGGCTCATGCTGCTGGCTCTGGTTCTGCTGTGCGGATTGGTCATCGGTCCCTATCATACTCAAGAGGAAGAAATCCGGCGGTTCGGTTCGCTGAGCAGCATCTGAGAAACGGTCGAGTGTAAAAGCAGAGCTGAGGAGAAAATATCCGACAGCAGTGCAGCTCCGGATGGAGAGATGGAGAGTCCGACTGCTGCTGAGAAACGCGGAGAGAAACGAGGAGGAGGCGCCGAGCATCACTTTACTGGATTGTAGAGGAGGGTGATGGCAGACAGAAAGGGAGGGACTGAAGCACATCCAGTGTTTGGAAGAGAGAGAGAGAGAGAGAGAGAGAGAGAGCGCGCGCGTCTTTATTTTTACCCATTATTTGATTAGCGATATAATTGCGATTTATTATTTGACTTTGTGAATTGCATTATATCTCGTTATGAATGTGCGAACATGAATGTGCATGCATGCCAGGGATAAAGCAGATATTGGAAAAGCTTTTGGCTTGGCTTTTTTTTTTGATTTGATGCGGACTTTAATCGCGTAGAATCCCCTTAATAAAATCATAACAAGTGCACCTGTACCTAAGTAATAAAGTCCGCGCATAACGGATAAACAAAGACGGGATCACTGGCGTCTTAAGCGCGGAGCTGTCAGTCAAACTGAGCCGGAGAGCTGTCCGTGGTGCTGAAATAGACGCTCACTTACTGGATTGTTCCGGGTTAAATATACGCAGCATCTGCATGTCACATGCGGGGAGAAAATGATTTACATCCGCCCCTCAGTTGGCAAAATCAAACAAATATCGCGTTTCAAGTAATGCGAGTCTGTTGGGTATGAACGCGGGAATGTAAAAAATGTGTTTTTGATGAATTTCTGGTTGTATGTTTACCCGCTGTTGTCCTCTCTCAACAAGATCCACAAACATATTTGTTCAGAGCTGTTTTGGCGAATAAACAGTGCTTGATTTGTTCAAATTCCCTCTCCTGATTCAGACTAGGCCTTTTTTCTCAATGGAGGAAGTGTCCTCATGGATTACGGAGTTGTATTTTAGCTTTAAGCAACAGTTTGAAGTTAAAAAACATAATGATGGATTTTGTTCTTTCAAACGCTTTTGACTTCTGTAGACGTTAATTGACAGACTAGAGTAGTATGAATTGTTGTGAGATTTTTATCATCTGTTTGGACTCTGATTCTGACGACATTCCATTTACTACAGGATGGAATGTCACATTCCTCCAGACCTGATGTAGAAACGAACTCATCTACATCTTATATGGCCAGAGGTCACATGCATGTGCATAGAGCTTATTTCATTCAATAAATCAATGCTATCAATCACCCTATGCGTCTGTGTATCTATTTTCTATCTTCAAACATTTAGCCAGTGAAACGTGTTAAATAGAGCCCGTGACTAAAATCTTGAATCCGCTGAAACTGTCAGTAAACCTCATATCTCCACCCCTTATGAACTGAATGGACTGAAGCGTCACAGAACGCAGTGTTGTCCCGAGTCCGTGGGATGTTTTTCATGTCCACAAGTTGAAGAGACTTAGTGTGACATTTAGTCCCCTGATATTTACCAGAAAAACCCACCAAAACAACGTCTAATTTACCTGACTCTGCTTTTAATAGGGACCCCTTGAAACGCTATTGGGTTAGCTTTGGGCTAGTTTTGAGTAACAATCGGACAGGTTTTGTTGTGAAAATCTGGCAACCCTGCTCTGCAGCTAAACAAGTCTTGCAATGTTAAAAATATATATTTTTTGTTTGAATAAGTAAGTTTTCTCTATAAAAGGCTCATATGTCATGTATCTGAGACCCGAGAAAGGACTAGCATTCGTCATAGCCTTATCCTTGTCACCTATTAGGTGACACCTAATGTTAAGTGAAATATATTTATATTTTTTATGATTGCTAATTGTCACACGTGGACTCCTTTTCGTTGTTGTTTTTGTCTTGGGCCGTGTGCCCTGTGTGACCTACTTTTAGTTAATTGTCTTGTGGTGTTCAGCTGTGTCTCGTTTATTAAGTATATACGTTGTGTATTTAAGTCCTGTTGTTTGTGTCCAGTTTGTCCGACTTCTTCTATATTCGGTGTGGTTTCGTTCATCTGCCTGTCTGCCCGAGGTATTATTTCTTTGTGAATGATTAAAGTCCTAAACTTTATATTCTCGCCGAGTGCTCCTTTTCTCGCAAACCACACCGTGACACTAATACACTTAGTTTGTTGACATTTAATCATATTATATAGTCACATTAGTATATTTTGACTGCAACTGTGTCAGACATAATTATTTCAATTCTATAAAAAATATATGGATCACATTGAAGAGACAAACTGTATCACTAGATACAGCTGTTGTAATTAGGTTTAGAGAAGCCCTTTATATCTACTGTACATTATCTTATTATTATTACTGATAAGTAATAAATGTAAAGTTTTCGACACTGTTATTATTTTATGCTATTTAATTTGTCAGTAAGATGTGAGTAGTTAAAAAAAAGGAGATGCCCCTCAAAGGTTCACTGCAGAGGACGACTATATTTTCAGCAAATGTTAATGTTTCTGTGACTATTCCTTTCATTTGTGTGGTTTCCACTGTAATCTGCTTTATGTAACATTGTTAGACAGCGTTAGTGTTGCAACAGTGTGCAACAGTTAATTCCACTGCTATGGTTTTGCCACATACATTTTCATTCAAAGTACATCTCTGTACAAAATGTTGGTTAGACTATCTAAAATGAGCCACAGAAAGTCTGTGGTCATTGATAACATGCCACAGATGCCATCCACGGAGTTAAGTGCTTCTACTGAACATTCATCTAACCTTACTCAACAAAAAAGTCCTGTATGGGTTCAGTTCGGCTCATGAGAAACTTTGAACCACAGATTAAATGTAGTACAGGAGCATTTAACAGAGTTAAAGTCCAGCTAGCCTTGAAAATAGTTGGCAAATATAGGCATTTATATCAGAGTTAGAAGTCAGACCAGTGTAATAAGACCTGGACCTTAGACCAGGATCCAAAACCATTAACACGCCAACAATCATTTGAAGGAAGTGAAAGAGAGAAATTGATGAATCCAGAGCAGTATTTCAAAGGAAATGAGATTTCAAAAATTGTGACGATGCAGTGCCAATCTCTGGTTGAGGTGATTATCACCTTAAGAACGATTGAAATAGACTTATCTGAGACCATGAAGTGAAACCCGGACCACACTATCATGTTTTATGAGCTCTCAAGACAAAGGACACAAATCAAGATTCTAAGTCAATGTTATTTTAGAGTCACTAATACACTATTCAAGGGGTTCTGTTTTCCAGTTTTCTTAATTTTGTTATGTTGTCTTTTTTAAGTATTGTATGTCTGTATCATTTTTCATTGATTGATCAATTGATACATTGAGTGATTTTTCCTTTTTAGTTTGTTATTTGTTGTTTCAGATAGTTATTTCAGCCAAGGCATTTAATGATTTTCATTATATTTCCTTTTTGCAATGTTATGTTATGTTTCAATAATAAACTTGCTACAGGTCTAAACAGGTCTATTTAATCAGTTGGTCAAATACTAAAAATCTACACACTAAGATACTCATGAACGCATAATGAAGCAAAAAACAAATTTTCTTTTTTTTTTTTTTTTAATTCCGTGCTTAAGAAACAGTCTCAAATTATGTCTTTAATAAACTTGAAAAACTATGATTTTCACAGCTAATTTTCACCTGTCTTTATTTTTCCTGATAATTATCTGTGATAATGTCACAGATATGTATTTGTCTGTATGTTGCGATCTCATATGTATTTAAAGGCGCTTTGGGCCTTACTGAAGTCGTTCATAAGCCAGCGGTTTGACACATCACGGGCTCAGCAGCAGCATGAACGCATGTGCTTCATGTGTTAAAAACAACGACAGCCCACTAATGACAGTTCGCTATAGGCTTGGTTTGCAGATTGTTTTCAATCCGTCATCATTTCTAATTACCAGAAACTCTCGTGCCATTTTATCTCTGAGGTTAAGCACAGATGCGTTTATGCACAGATCTATTTTCAGAATAAAGTGTTATCGGGATTAAAAGTTCAGCACATATGATCAATGTTATGATGTAAAGACAGATTTTTGATTTTGCTCTAAACTGCTTTGAGCAATACTCCGTTTCTTTCATATATTCTATTTCTCTGGCATGAATAGAACGCAAAGCACCAAACTTAAATCCTCATTGGTTTGTGTTATGCGGACATGGCTCCCGGGCTCTGAACATACTGTACATTTGTTTCACATCATATATTCAGTATTGGATGCTAGAAAGAGACTGGGTTGAATTGCATGAAAAACTTTCATTAAATGCAGCCTGCCGGTTTTGCCATGTGATTTGGTATTTCCTATACTGCACAAAATGGCACTTTGGACCATTTATTACAGTCAAATTCATTTATTTTTTGCATGCTGATCTCAAATTGTGTATTACGTTGACTGACTGAGAGAGATATTCTCTTTGAATGACCTTAATGTTTCCTTTTTGATTTAATTATTTATTTATCAATTCATTGATTCATTCATTTATTTGATAATATGCACACTAATTAATTAACTGACTAGCTACATAAATGTAACCCGCGTAAAAATTGCCGGTTGAGTATTGCGCAATTATGGTAACTAATGCGTATACTGCGTTTATTGTGCCATGTGATGCAATGTGCTTGCTAAAAATGTGGCTTTGACAAGCAAGCGTCTGTTTTATGAAATCTAATCCATCATCGTAGACAGGAATCGTGACAGCAATCGGCTGCTGTAAAAGAGAGGAGGCGGGGTGCTGAGTATAAGACACAATAACACAGTAATCCAGAATGATTTGCTTTGCTATTGATTGTTTACTAACAAATGGTTAGCAAGGATAGTGTTCATGTTAAGTAATTAATTAATTCATAAAACCCATATTTATTTAATCATTTATTTTTATTTGTGGATGTAGGCACTATAAAAATGCATTTTAAATAAATGATAATATTTAAATAAATGCAATAGTTTATTATGATTCAAATAAATGTTCATGTTTTGCGTTTTGGGAATCTCCAACAACAGGTTGACATTGTCTTATAATATGCATTTTTTTTCACCTTACTTGCTCAACAAATCCCAAATGATTCACTCAACGACTCCAAAAACCTCCTTGGCGTGACGATAATGGTCTGATAAATCTATTTTTTTATTTCATCATACCTTTGTACGTGCAGCAGTGCCGATTAATGTGCAGCGTTACCAGGAAACCGCTCAAAAGCTACACCTAGTGGCAAAGAATGAATTTGCATTTTCATTCAGATCAACACGAAAAGATAACAAGCTAATGTGAACAATATGCCAATGAGTCAATTTGCCATCAACACGAAACGGCAGGGATTCGTTTTAAAATAACTTGTTTCTAACATATTGTTATTAACTGTTATCTTTCGTGTTGATCTGGATGAAAATGCTGGTCGTACCCCAGGTGTAGCTGAGCAGTTTCAACCAACGCTACACTAACTGCTACGTGTTAAGGTATGATGAAGTAAAAAAATAGGCCATTATCGTCACGCCAGGAAGCGATTTTTGAGTGAATTGATGAATCATTGAGATTTATTGAGCAAATGAATGAAAAATGCGCGACCATGGGTCAATGTCAACCTGTTGAAGATTCCCAAGCGCAAAACCTGAGCATTTGAATCATAATAACTATTGCATTTATTTAAATCTTGTCATTTATTTAAAATGCATTACATAGTGCTGCATCCACAATAAGTAAATGATTAAATAAATATGGTTTATGGTGTGTACTAACATGAACACTATCGCTTGCTAACCGACTATTAAGTAAACAATCGGCGTCATTCTGGATTACTGTATTATTGTCTTATGCAACGCCCGCCTCTCTCTTTTACGTTGCTATTCAATTCATATCTGGAAATGATGGTCGTTTAATAAATGACAACTGTGACATATATAACAATAACATGATATGCGCGATGAATTACCGTAATTCTTGCAATCAACCGACGAACCTAGCGAATTATTTATGTAACTGGTCGATTAATTAATTGTGTGCGTATTATCAAATGAATGTGAATCGTGAATGATAAATATGTTAAATCAAAGAAACATTAGTCATTCAAAGAAAATATCTCTCTCAGTCAGTCAATAATACAATTTGAATCAGTATGCAAAAAATAAATGAATTTGACTTTAAAATGCCATTTTTATGCGTATGAAATGCCAAATCATGTTATGCGCCGACAAACTACATTTAATGATTTTCATGCATTCAACAGTCTGCACTACAGCATCAATACTGAATATGTGATATTGAGAGCAAATGTGCCAGTATGTTCAGGCCGAACCATGTCGCATAGCACCGACCAATGAGAGATTTGGACCAGTGCTTACTAACGTTCTATTCATGCGGGAAATAGAATAATAGAAAGAAGCGAGGTATTGCTCAACGATTTTAGAAACGAAATCAAAAATATGAATGTTTGCATCATAACGTGATACTTTGAACACGTCAAATGTTTTGCATTGCAGTGAAGTCTGTGCATAAGCGCATCTGTCAGCAACCTCAGAATGATAACACGTAGAGTTGGCAAACAACACATAGCGAGCTTGTCGTGTTTTAACATGACTTGCGTTCATGCTGCTCAACGGCGCCATATGTCAGGCCGCAATAATTTGACTTTCGTAGGCAAAGCGCCTTTTATGAATACGCCTTTTGCCTACGAACAAATACATATCTGTGACATTATCACGAATAATGATCAATCGGGAAAATAAAGACAGGTAATGGCGTAATCATAGTTTTCAAAGTTATTAAGGCATGGTGAGACTGTTTCTTAAACGCGGAGATAAAAAAGAAAAAGAAATTTCATTTTGCTCATTATAACGTTCATGAAATATCTTGAGTAAACAATGAATTTTAATGTTTGACTTAACTGATTAAATAGACTGTTGACACAGCAAGTTGTTATTGGCTTTATATATATTAAAAGAAGAAAATATAATGAAAATCATTAAATGCTATGACCTGAATGCTCTCTGAAACAACAAATAACAACTAAAGGAAAAAATCACTCAATGTAATCAGTGATCATCAATGAAAGAACGAACATATAATCTGCCAAAAAGACAACGCCTTCAAACAAGAAAACAGAAACAGACACTTGAGCTGGTGTGTGTGACTCTAAACACATTGACAGAGGCGCTCTTGATTTGTGTCTGCTTTGTCTTGAGCTCGCCAAGCATGATAGTGTGGTCGGGTTTCACTCATGTTCTCGAAGTCTATTTCAATAAGTTTCTTGAAGTGATAATCACCTCCAGCAGAGGTGGCTTTATCGTCTATTTTAGTCTCATTCCTTTGAAATACTGCTCTGGATGTCAATTCTCTCTTTCTTCCTTTCAAATGGTGTTAGCGATTAATATTTGGATCACAGACTCTAAAATCCGAATAACATTACGGTCTGACTTTGCTCTGACTATAAATGCTATATTGCCAACTATTTCAAACTGCTGAACTTTGCTCGACCAAATATCTGTATACATTTATCTGTGGTTCAAAGTTTCATGAGCGAAGACAAAACCCATCTGGGCACTTTTTGTTGATGGTAGATAATGTTCGGTAAATCACTTGCTCCGTCGGATATTTCCATCTGTGGCATGTTATCAATGACCTGAGCTGTGTGTTTAGATGGTCAACCAGCATTTGTACGGTGCACGAATGAATGTATGTGGCGCAAAAACTATAACGATAGAACAACTGTTGCACACTGTTGCAACACTAGCATTGTCTAACAATGTTACATAAACAGACCCATTTTTACAATGAAAGGAATAGTCACAAGTACAGCATTTGCTGAGAAAATACAGTAGATCTCTGCAGTGAGCTTGAGCATCTTGCACAACTACTCACATCTTTTGAAACAAATTAAAT
The DNA here is from genome assembly GCF_018831695.1 of Puntigrus tetrazona. Lineage (NCBI taxonomy): Eukaryota > Metazoa > Chordata > Actinopteri > Cypriniformes > Cyprinidae > Puntigrus > Puntigrus tetrazona. The sequence continues at coordinate 29,378,747 of NC_056703.1, read as the reverse complement.
AACAAAATAATAACAGTGTCGAAAAAACTTTACATTATTACTTGTCAGTAATAATGTAAGATAATGTACGGTAGATATAAGAGCTTCTCTAAACACCTAATTGCAACAGCTGTATCTGAAATGATGCAATTTTAATATAATGATATTGATCATATATTTTATAGAATGAAAATGAGTATGTCTGACTGATTACGATCCAAAAATATATACTGTGTGACATATAATAGCGATTGAAATGTCAACAAACTAAGTGCTGTTAGTCGCGTTGTGATTTCAGAGAAAAAACGCACCGGCGAAAATAGTTTAGGACTTTAATCATTCACAAAAACTAATATCGAGCAGGCTTAATTACAATAAGTCCGGTTAAACTGAACAAATAACAGGACACAAGCTACGCTTTATCTATGCGCAATAAGCGAACAACAGGCTGCACAAGACAATTAACTAAAGTAAGATAGGGCTTGCGACTAGTTAAAACTTTTAGCAGGAGAATCGCGTCGTGACAATAACAATCATAAAAAATATAAACTATGACTTCACTTAACGTAGGTAATCATAAAGAATGAGCTATGACGAATGCTAGTCACTGCCGGAATCTCGACTACTGAGCATATGAGCCTTTTATAGAGAAAACTTACTTATTCAGAAGCAAAATGCTATTTTAACATTGCAGACTTGTTGCTACTGAAACGAGGCCTTGATTTTACAACAAACCTGTCGATTGACTATAAACTAGCCAAGCAACTTGTAAGCACGAGATCCCTGGTAAAAGCAGAGTCAGGCTGAGCGTTGTTTTTATTGAGTTTCTGGTAAATATCGGGGATAAATAAATGCGCTAAATGCTCTTCGGCTTTATTGGACATGAGAAAAGCATCCCACTTGTCCATTTCTTTTACTGGATTCTGTGGCAACTCGATCATTACCGTTGCATGAAGACAAATCGGTTTACGACAGTTTCAGCGGATTCAGGTACGAACTCATTGCTGCGTTTGCTATTTAAATGTTGAAGATGAAAATGAATGCACGGAGGCAGCAAGTGTTGATAGCATTGATTTATTGAGTGAAACAAGCTATGCACATGCATGTGACCTGCTGGCAGATGGCCAGATGGCCGTTCTGGCGGAGAGTCTGGAGAATGTGACATTCCGTCTGTAGTGAAATGGAGACTCAATAGGTCAAGATCGGAAATCAAACGAATGATAAAAATGCTCTGCAATAAATGTCTTTGCTCAAAGTTTTGACGACAAAATCATCATTATGTTTTTAACTTCCGAGCTGTTGCTTAAAAACAAAAATACAACTCATCTATGATTACTCTCCATTGAAAAGATAATTATCGGGAGAGAGGTGTTAAATCAGCACTATTTATTCGCCAAGAAGCTGTCTGTGAGCTAATAATACGTGAATCTTCTTTGAGAAGAAGACGCGAGTAAACGCCTGACAAGCCATCCAACATTTTACATTCCCGCCGTTCATACAACAACTCACGTTATGAAACGCGATTTTGCCAACTGAGGCAGATGTAATCATTTTCTCCGCATGTGACGGCTGCGGCGGAACAATCCGATGAAGTGGACGATACTATTCCGCCGCGGACAGCTTTGCTCGGCCTCGTTTGACTGACGGCTTTCCGCGCTAGACGCCGGTGATCCGTCTTTCGTGTAATGCGCGGACTTTATTAGCAGGCTGCAGGTGCGCTGTTATGGAGACGATGAGGATTCTGCGATTAAGTCTCATCAAATCAAAAAAGCGAAGCAAAAAGCTTTTTCAATATTAGCATCTGGCATCGCTGCATTCGTATTCGCATTCATAACGAAGATATATTAAATTCTGAAGTCAAATAATAAATCACGCAATTATATCGCTAAATCAGCATAAACCTGTGCTCTTCTCTCTCTCTTTCCAAACACTGGATGTCCAGTCCCCTCCTTTGCCATCGCCCTCTCTGATCAGAAACGATCAACCGACGCCTCTCTCGTTTCTCCGCGTTTCTCGGCGGCTCAGTCGGGCTCTCCATCATCATCGTACTGCTTTGTCGGATCCGCTTTATAACGCCGTTTCTCGAATCTTGTAGTGCACCAGCGTTCCTCTTGATGCCGATGAGGACCGATGTTTTACAGCAGGAGAACTATCGAGCCAGCGGCATAACCGCGCCGCCGTTCAAACACCTGGCACAGGCTTTAAGCTGGCATAAATCCCGACGCACGGAAGAAGCTGGTTCAGATGATGTCTTTTAAGCAGCTTTTATTGAGCTGGACTTTGGTAATGCTGTGTTGCGGAAAGTTTACATGAAGCTACGAGCCGGTATGACGTAGAGAGATCGAAGGAATGTGCAGACGAGCAGACTGAGATCTTGTTGAAGTAAACCGCGCGCGCGCGTGATCATTTTCAGCTAACGCGTCTCGTGGTGCGAACGATCGAGACCAGTGTTGTTTGACGCTGAGCACTAATATCTGCTGGTCGGCTCACGGCGCAAATAACATTAGTGCGCAAAGCGCAAATGAAGTCTCATGCAGCACCGCTATAATCTTCGAAGGCTGAATAGTCATTCCTTGCTTGCGATCCGGCTCGTAACTACATTCGAGACAAACATGACAACGAAGAACACTCCCCGCTGTATGTTTCCTACTGCATCTGCAAATCAAGCATGCGCTGCGGTAGAAAGCACGGCGATCTCCGATCTCCCGAGCCATAAACGCCGGGGCGCTAGTGCTACGAGCTGCGAAGTGTTCACGCTCGCGTGAGCTCGGATGACGAAGCTTCGTCGCTGATGAAAGGCGAACACTGCGCTCGGCCTGGCGGCGTGATGAGGCTTTGAAGACTCAAGCTTTGGAGGTGAACACAACGGTAACGCTGTAATTGATGATTGCCGATGGACGCAAGGCACGGCCGAAACTAAAGAAGTTTTTTCGAGGTCATCCCCATTGCTGGTAAACACAGTCGACTGCGCATCGGCTCGCTATTGCTGAGAATGACGTCGTCAATTGCAATGATCATTCACGGCACTTGGCACAACCGCGACAGTTCGGCTGTTTTTCTGATACTTAAAAATCTTCCGGTTCTCGTCTGGCTGTCGTTGTTAACATGCAGCAGTGCTGTCTGGTGCGCACAACTGTTTAGCCGGCAATGCAGCGACCGTTGAAAATCGTCGGCAGCTGGAAGCGGCCAAGCGCAATCACGTTAACGCGACGACCCGGTACGCGGCAGTGGCCTGGCGTTGTGCTGTTCGCGATGATCTTCGCAAAGACAAGGCGGTCTGCGCATTCGAATCTCTCTTTCGTGCGTCTCGGGCCGCAGACGTGGAACTGTGGACGCTAACGCTCGCGAATCAGTTTGGGCTGGCGACGGGCACAGCTGCGGAATGTGAGCGGTGTCTCGTAACGAGCCAACTGCCGTATGACGGATGCATGAAGTCACAGCTGGAAAGAATGTAGCTACCAACCTTATAGCATTAACGTGCTGCTATTGTCATAAAGATGACTGAGGCTGAATATCAAGATCAAGCTGCTTTGTCTATGTTTATATGAAAGCTGGTCATGATAAGAAGACAAATGTTGAAACCAGATTTTATTACTCATAACAAACATGGGTATCTCAGAAGCAGTGCGGAACATAGAAGGTGAGAACTAGTTTATCACGCTGATACATGCGATTTACATGCCCGGAAATCGCTGCTCTACATATTGTCTAAAAAAGTGTAATAACAATGGTCACGCCCTCAAATGTGTCTTATTTGGCATGTTACAGTAAGACACCTTTAACTATAAACTGAACTATAACAATTTGATTTCTAAGAATAAATAAGTCCCAACAATAACAGACCAAATATATTAAATTATTATTAATATTATTATTGTTTAAGGGCTGCGATGGAATGATAAATGTGTTTTTCTATTTTACACACACGCACACACACACACACACACACTGTTGGCGACGATAATGTTTTAAATGCTGTTTAACCTTCACGGAAGATATGCGAGAATACACAGTTTGTTACTATGTATCTGTATTAATAGGTGATGATAGTTAATAGATACCCAAGCGCAAAATAACATCACGACAAAAAATTTCAGATTGCACTGGCTATTGTCATTGTCAGTAAAAAGCACAGTTAACACACTTTTTGACTTTCTGATCACGAATGTTTAATCACTATGTGGTCGTGTTCAGATGAAATTCGCAAAAAATGAAGTAACAATCGATATATTGTAAAGGTGATGAAGAACATTTATGTAAACATTTGAATATCGTTCAGAGCATTTTGAAAACGTCTTTATGTTCCGCAGAAAAGTAAGTCATGGATATGTTTGGAGCGGCAGTGAGCGAAGACCCATGCCTTCAATAGATATTTATTTTAAATTTTAAAATCGTAATTTAAGCAGCGCCAAATCTAAACACGCAGATCTTGATAACTTTGTCGTATTACCGAGGTCATCTTCTTTCTGCCGAAAATGTCTGACTTCGGCGTCATGTCATACGGCGTCACGAAGGCAGGTGCTGCGGTGTTCTGATTGGTCGAACAAGCGAATACCGGCACTTCTCTCTGAGATATGTGAAGTCTGCGCGGCGGCGTGTAAGGAAGTCGATCTCTAGTTTCAGCACGTTGGCCTGATCTCCGCACAGATGGCGTTAACAACTAAGTAACTGCGTTTGATAAATCGCTATGCTAATGAATCGACATCGAAGAATGAATGTAAGCTAGATCAGTGATCGGCTTCGTAGAAAGCTATTAGCGTTATAACGCCGTCAAGCATTTATGGTCAAATATTACGAGAGGTTCTCCAGCAATCGAGCATTAATAGGTGTCGGCGTCTTCAACGGATTTACGCAGACGTTAACGAAAGGCTCCATCATTATGTTCATCATTGGCGTTTTGAGCTGAATTTGACCTTTAAGCTGGTGCAGTGTAAGCAGCACAATGTCGTGATAAGCTCGCTTATCATCATGTCAGACCGGTCGACTCGTAGTGCTGTGAAGCTGCATTCGAAAGTCCCGGTGCGTGCCCAACATCTGCAGCTTCACCCGAAATTGAAACGCAGCCTAATAGCGGCGGCTAAACATTTTATTTTGTTAACCATCTTCTTCCTGTCATTTATCGCGTAAATCCGTATATCAAACAAACGCGCGATCTTTTTTTAAATAAAAGAACGGCATTAAACACGACTGAAGTATTGTTTAATTAATACAATCGCGTAAAATAGTTTTATTTACCGTTTGCGTATTAATATCTTATGCGCTTGGTGGCATGTCTGAAAATGCTATTCTGATCTCCGAAAATACTGGTTTTTATTCTGTTCGCCAGCGATTCTGTTACGTGGGTGAGCATGGTGCGTTTCACGCCAGCGCCTGGATTTTTGCGATGTTCGCTGGTGTTTGCACTCCTCGGCAACGAAAATATTTACCTTATTTATTTTTATAACAAACATTTGTCGCCCCTCGCGGCTAACCCGAACAGCACAGCGCCTGCTGATTGCATTAAACAACAACACGTTCTGCTGTTTGTGTGAAAGAATAGGCACATCACAAAATGTCGGTTATATTTCAGCGATATGTAACTGGGTGATGCTGGGCATGAAGTTTTTGACCAGGCTTATTAAGTAACTCAGCTGTTATGTGCCCGTCTCGCAGCCAGTCTCGTATTATGTTTTCGTAATATTTAATAATGTCTGTGTCTTCTGTCTGCTGAGCTGAAGAAGAAAACGTAATGCGTCTGAAAGAATGACAGTTTGTGAATTACGAGTAGCTGGCGTATAGAGATAAATGTTTACGGGCAGCTTGAAGGCGTGATATGAAAGAAGTGAAGAACAAGCGCAACTGATAATGCGAATCATGATGCGTAGTTTCTTTGACGATCTTTAACGTAATGCATTAGCGTGGAAGTGTTACCGGGGTGCGTAAGTGAACCTTTCCGATGAAAAACTGTTGCGTTGACATAAAACATCTTTCATTGACAGCCCTTCAAATGAGCAAAGAATGACTTTTCTTACATGCGATATCACGAATGTTGATTCGTGCTGTTTTTAATTTAATATCAGTTGATCGAGCCTGACGAATATGATGTTAGCTTTGCTACTTCAAATAAATGCTGTTGACGTTCTGATGTTCTGTGTTATGGCCTGTAAGGCGCTGTTAGAATAATTCATGAAGAAAATATGTGAGCACTGAAGAATGAAGCCTTTGTAAATGACATTTAGCTATTTTGAATTATGTACATTCGTATTTCGTATTTTTGCAGAATTGGCTTGCGGCCTTTGTTGAGCAGAGAAAAATTTTTTTCCAAAAAGTGGCAAAGGCTCTAGCTTTGAAATGAGACTGATATGTGCGGCAGACCTTTCTGGGATGCCGAAAGAAGCTATAGCTATGATCATTAAAATTAAAAGACAGTTGAGCCCACTGTTATTTTAATTGAAATATTCATTCATGTGTAACTATGTGTCGATTTAACTCGTATGGAGGCTCATTTGTTGCCGAAGCAATGTCAACCAAGCTCTTTAGGTATAACAAAAACATTGTACAACCATTATAAAACGTAACGTTACTGTTGAATATTAGCAGGGTACTAGCCCATGTTTAAGCCTTGCAATATCTGTAAATGCATATGTATTTAATCTTTTAGACTCGTAGCCTGTAACAGTTTTCAGTAACTGGTATAAGTAACTCTGGTATTAAAGAGAAAATAAGTGATGAGTGTTGTTTACAGGCGCATTTGTTTGCAGACATTTGACCAAAAGATGCATTGATCTGATATCTTCCATGTAAGAAAAAAGTAATGTTGTAGACTTTATTGCGTTTCTGTGTAAATTACTGTGCATTATTAATAGAATATCCATAACTAACTAATTTAAAATGCGTGCCCATTCTTCAAGTCTTGTTATGCAATTAAATTGTTTATCATGTGCTTTTATGCGTGTACTTTTCACAAAAGATACAACAATGAAGCGAGATGAGTATCATGTTGTTCAACTGTGGTCGAAATATCTTATAATACCTTATAAAGTGCATTGCAAGCACAGTATCAATGTTCAAGCTCTTATTATAATAGCAAAGTCCATTAACTGTAATTATATAATGAATTATGTTTAAAAAAACAACAAAAGCTGCGCTGCGTTGGCGCTATATCAGAATATAAGCATGACTGAACAACTGGCGATGACGAATACTATGCGCATTAAATGATGTATCTCGAAACGATGAACTGGCGATGGTGAAAGCAACCATTAGATGACTATATGACTGTTTAATGGCACATTATAAGCAATCCTCAAGAAGGTAATAAAGAATCATGTCAAGAACAACGCGGTATCGTTCTGAAGAAGTGTGGCGCTCATGGCGACGGTGCCGTATCTTGCGATCTTCATATTGACCAAAGCAAGTCGACTGGCAGGCGTTAACCTCCGTAATTCATACGGTATCGCTCGAAATGAAGGCTGAATGAAACTGGCGACGGCACTGAGCAGTGGCTGTTGACGAAAAGCCTGGCGCTTCGGTATTTCAACTGTACCAGCGCACAACCAACCTGGCAGCCTATAACTGAAAACATCTAGTATTAATAAACAATGGCAACTATAACTGAGAGGAAGAAGAATGAATGTGGTTTTGCCAGCTGGCCCGACTCGCACTGAAAGTCAGTATTTTCACAACTGAGTGTGACGACATAGCGGCTGGAGAAGAAAGGAGAGAGAACCGCGCGCGTATCGTTTTGCTACGTGCCCGATAGGCTCTTGCGATGGCGACTTGGCGAAGACGATTTGTCGTACCTTCCTCCATCTTTAACCGAGCGGCGTGGTGTACTTTAGTCGCGACCTACTTCATCTACCGAAGGTTTGGGTGCGTGATGATGCGCTTGAGAGAGATCAGTCGCAACTAAAAATCTTGGAAGATGTATGAGCAAGTATATATGAGCAGAAGGCTTTGAAACTGAGCTGAAAGCAGGCGTGGAGATTACAAGTGTGTTTGCAACTTCACCACAATTGAAAATAAGAGATGACAAATTTACAGATAAAAGTTTTAATTTGCACATATGAATCTAATAATTAATTTGAACATGAGTGGAGCTATAAACAAAATTTTAATATTGGAGAAAAAGATACTTTATATATAATATATATATATATGTATATATATATATGTATGTATATATATATATATATGTATATATAATTTATTTGACTTACGAACATTAATTTATTATTCATCTTATTTAATGAGAAAGAAATATAGATTTTTAACTGAAGTAGTTATCTTTATAATAATTTCATGATTACTAATAATGTTAAATGCTGAAATGTATGAAGCACTTCAACATGATACTATTGAAATGCATTAAGCTCTATTTTTAATCCATATGATGTTTTTGCTCTAACATTGACAACGAAAATATTGTCGGTTGTCTATACTCAGGTGACCAGCACTCAAAGTTCGCTCCAATATGCTTTGACAACTTGCAATCAAAGGCCTCCACATCTAAATGTCATTCCTCTCGGCTATTCTGAAACGATGAGCGCGATTTAATATTGCCGGTGAGCTGATCGTGACTCGGCAGCTAAGCTGGCGTCGAAGTATCTCTTGAAAAGTCTGGCGCTTGCCTACAATTACTCTGTGTTTGACGAGACGCTAAACCGAACATTTTTGCTTAAGCGGCGAACATCAATTGGTCTTAAGTAATGGTCGAAGGTCACCGGAAGAAAACGAACTGTATCGCTCGAAAAGAGAACGAATAAAGCGGCAAAGCGCTCATTGAAACGGCCGCGCTAACGCTGTGACTCGTCCTGTTTTCTTTCAATTTCTTCTTTAGAAATACTCACTGAAGGTGAACGCTGACATGTAATCTTTTGTCACGGTCTTTGGTGATTAATTCACTCCAAGAAATGATAATTCATCATATAAGTGAACAAAGGATATTCGGCAGGTAACAATGACACACAACAACATGAACTTTTAGAAATACGTTAGTCTGCCCATTGGCTTGCAGGCGGCTGCTACAATTGTGATTGTAGAAAGATTGTTGTTAATATTTGTGCAGTTTGCGCAAGCTAAAACACTTTACAATGCATGATTTAGTAAATATGCGACTTCAACTCTGCTACGTGTAATAATATTAATAATAATAATTATTATTATAATTATTAATGAAACATGATTTTTCAAAAAATAATAAAAAAATACAAAAGCTGCCAACTATGCATTTTACAGTATAAACTTTAATTAATAACATTTTAAATATAACCAACAAATTCAGCAACATGATACTAAAAATGTAAATAATGCTGTATGATATTAAACAACAGAAGAAACAACGATAATACTTTTTGCTTTGTAACACTGCTAGTGTATGGTTGTGCATTCTGCTTTCATGCCATTTCTGCATTTAATTTCTGCAATTTGCTGTATTATATGCTGGCAATGCCAATACAATATTCCCCTATTGCATCTGTTTCCAAATAAAATGCCAGCTATAAATACTTTCATGAGATTAATATTGGATTGCATATGACTCTTCAACTGTGACTTTTCATATTCGTCGCTATTGATGAAATAACTAACATGCGATATCAAAAATATCTGGTGAATTTATAATAGATATCGTAATTGAAAAACACAATGTAACCTTTTCTGAAACATACTGTAATAGGGAATGTAGTGATCAGTCTGACCTGGAATGGCAAGCGAAAACAATACAGAGTGGCCAGATCTTATTTTCATTCCTGGAGCATGCCTCTATCTGTGTGAGAGGAGTGGGTGAGTTTTATGTAAATATAACTATATTGCCTAGGGCAATTAATATTCTCTCTTCATCGGCTGGATATGACCCATTGTATGTTAAGCGGCACTAAGCTGTTACCAGACAACTAAAAATGGAGAAGTCGTTTAAGCTTGAAGTGCAATATCAACTGGAAAAACGAAGGCGAGGGAAAAATGCTTCGTTTGATCTGCAGGATGGCGCGAGTGCCGACTGTGCGATAACGACGGTGTGCTGTTCCCCATCAATTACCGGTCTATTTTGTATATTTCTGCCCACTTTATCCCGTCGAAGATAAGCAACTTATTCTTGTCTTGTCGCTACCAGCGACTGTAGATGAACTGGAAGTACTATTGAGAGAAATTGCATTTCTCGCGCAACGCTTGCGAATGATTGAAGGAAATCATGGAGAAGAATGGACGACCGAATGACGAATCTTGCAAATCACTGTTGGAGAAGACGGAGGCGATCGATTGAAGAGAGAGAGGAAGCGGCACGAATGCTTGCACAAAAAAGCGATAAACAGACACTACTGTGCGAGCCGGTTTCAGTCTGAAGCATCAACACAAGCATGATCCTTCTAGGTGAAATCAAACGTGCAGATGAAGACTGTTGAAGAATATATATTCATTTCTTTCCTTTAACGATCCATTCATTATCTATTATCTGTGCATTTTATGAACTATCAGCAAAAAAAATGGTCTTCCGAAATATGATATCTTGAATTTGCTGGAGCGAAGGAAAATATGTTTGCAGTAATAAATGATAAATCTGTGCATTCATTCATTGGCGATGGACAACAATTGTACATTAAATCGATTCGCTCGTAATGATGCCGGTAAAATATGATTTTATTAATAGTATTTAAATGCATTATTTATTTGGTGTTTGTTTAACTTATTTATTTATGGCATTAGTAGCCAGAGTACATGTCGAGACTGTCGTGAAACTCTGGTTCGATTTAGAAGTGGTTTCTCTGACCTACGCTCACCTGTATATGTTACGGAGTGCGCTGTGCAGTGTCTTAAGCTGCTCACGGCACTTGGCAGCTTGTAAATTCGTGCTGCTTGCGGCCGCGGCAATAATCTGCAACTACAACATGTCAGCACAACAATAACCGTCTATTCTCGGAGCAAATACATTAACATCGTCATATAATTACATTATGGTGTGCTTTCAAGCGCACCTTGAGTAAATATGGGGTGTCAAAATCTTTTGAATTAACTGTTTCGCTAACGCATTTATTTAGAAGACCACATGTCAGAATGGTTCTTTATATGTGAGGATGAGAATATTGTGGTGTGGTTAATGGGACTTGTTGTGCTCATGACACTTTGCTATCGTTGTTGAGCAAAGCTGCAATGCCAAGTCTTCGGTGGCACACAACGTGTGACCAGCTAGTGAGCCAGCAGAAGAGCTTTGTAGGAGCATATACTAGCTTTTGTATGAATATTAAGACAACATGAAAACATATGTTGCTGCTATGCTACACGACTAAGTGTACTAGGGAGGTAAAGCAAGATTGCTGTTAATTTAAACTGTGTTTGCTTATTGGGTGTAAAAGAAAGCGTGCTAAGCATTATCTTATTTAACTGTTTAATAAAGGCTGTTAGTGAAAGTAAACACATATTAATGTCTGCATACTAACTTAGCAGCTTAACAACTACCTACTAACTATTAATAATAATATTTATTGAGAAAGAACAACAACTGTTGAAGATTCCAACAACTGTTACCTATTAAAAGTTATGCGAAATTATATTTACGTGGTGGCAAACGGTGTAGTTTACACTATGTTAGTAGTTGATGAAAGAGTGAACAAAGTGAAGCTCATAATGTCTAAAGTGAGCTTAATTCGTATTTAGGCAAATGTATTTTTGCTTTTGACACGAGGAAAATAGCACAATTCTAACAAAGCGATTATCAATATGACTGAAATAGCTGCTGTTAGGAAAAATCGCTCATCGTCTCTGTCTGGTATGGTCATTAGAGATTCAATTCAGTATATTTTTAAAACTGAATTTAGTGTGCTTGCTAAGTGAAGTGTGGTGGGCGGCTGCTGTGTTTGACAACTGTCTGGGCGCGGCTGTGTGGCCTTTGTTGGCTGGCGTCTTTGGTCACATATCACTGCGTCCCGACTATTCCGTTTGTGTTTGTGCGTGTGTTTGACAAACGCGGCCTGCTGATTCGCGTAATGCGCACACACGCACACACACACACACGCAATTACTGCAAACTATAACTGCATCGTGCCCGATATGCCCGATAATGATGCCGATGACTCAGCGAGAAATGTACGACTTTACACCACGTCGCTTGTCAAGCTAGCATTTCTGAATCGAAACAAACCTGTTATTCCAGCTTGATTAACCGACGCCTTGAATTTTTTATTTATTTATTTATTTATTTTTGCATGCAAACAACATGAAACTGCTAAATTGCCTGGTCATTGACAAATCAGTTATGGCCTTAGCATAACATTTGAATGCTGCGTATGTCAGCTCATTACCGCTTACTCTGGCCTCAAGTGAGTAATGCAATATTTTCAAACGTAATATTTGAAATTAGACTTTTAATTTCACACCAGAAGTGTGTTAATTTAAATAAGCTTCGAATGCGCAACCCATTGGTTTAGAAACGTGACATTGTTATAACTGATAAATGCCTTATATTAAATGTGACTCTTATTACATTTAACGTTGATTACAATATCGCACTCTGCGGTGTTTTAATGACGCGGCGCTTTCACCCCCATTATCTATTGAATGCGATGACCTCAAGTAAATGCCAGATAACGGCGTTACTGATATGCTCGTCGCGGCTTCTGCCGGCTTTCAAAACCAATGTGTCTTTGATTCTCTCTTCGGTATGAATGATGAAAGCTTCGGGGAGAACAATGTGACTCGGTGTTCGTGCGAAAATGTCTTCTCCTGGCCAGGCTGATAGGCAGGCTTTGAAGCTGCATGTCAATGCAGCGACAACATTGAATCAATGCCAGAAGAAAATCAACTGCAATCATAATTGCTCTCGCGCTCTGCGCGAGTAACAAGCTTTATGTATAAAGTTTATATAATGTTTTATCTGTGTTATGGTGTTTGCACAGAAATGAACTATGATTTAGTTTTCCACTCAATAAATTCTTAATTACACAACATTATCGTGAATAGTTGTTAGTTTAGGTATTATTGGGAACGAAGATAAACTCATGCATTAATATGTGTTAATTGCAACTGATAAATGGCTAATATTCTAACAACTGCGTATTTTATTAAACAACGGATTAAAGGAACTAGTTAGAATTTGCTCTCGTAAATGTTTCTGATATTTATAACAATTAACATATAAGTTATATGTTATTATTGGGGTCAAGGGCTGATTTGCTGTGACTTTATGCATAATTTTCTCTTGTTAAAAATTAATTTACATGCAGAAAATAGAACTTACATATTTAAATTTAATACCAAATAATTATAAATATACGAATAATGCATTAGCCAAGCAAGCAAAACATGTCTTTTGCGGATTTCATATTCATTAAATGTCTTATTCAAGCGCTTGTAAACCTTTTTGTATTCTTTGAAGGCAACTTAGTTTCGAGGAATCTGGCCAGGGCTTCACGACGTAAATTAGCATAATGTAAATGATTGACTGGAAGTGTGTGCGATTTTCACCCGGAAAACGAATATTAAAATGACCTTTACATCTTCCTTTATATGATGACCTGGAGCCTCCTGTGACATGATTTAGATACCCATCTTTACATCTTACTCGTTACATGGCCACATGACACCCGATCTGAAAATACGAGCCTGATACATTACAGTTAACTGAGTGTGAGCGATGAAGCGTAATGCTGCTTCATTTGACAAATCGCTGGCTTCTGTCAGTCTAAATCGCTTTATCATCCACTTGAAGAACTCTTTGCTGTTCCTTTATTGGCGGTTATGTTTACATGCTGCATGAAAACCAAGCGACTATCTTCTCAATCATGCGCCATTTGAGAAAGATATTGACTTCGAAGGCGTCGCTAACGGCTGAGCGCAGCATATTTCGAATAGCTAGAAGTGAGAAAAATACGAAGCTGTTGTATGATGAACACGAACAAACTAACACAATCAATAACGAACAAATTCAATGAATTATTGCTTGCAGTCCCGAGCACTTACAAAGAAGCGAATGTTACCTTCGAATCGCTTCCAGCTGCATTTATGGCGGCTTGATAATTAGAAAATACGAAATATTGCAGTTGTATCTATGGCAATGAGAGGAAATGAGCAACTATGTGATAAACACATTAATTAAAAAATTTCTAATTTAAACTGCCTTTTGAGAAAGCGTGGTGTGGTTATATCGTATTCTGCGGCTAATTCTCCATCGCCGAGCAATCGCTTTTCGAAATTACCGGCATTTATGAGCAGAGAAGCTATTATTATTCATCGTTCGTTTTAACGCATAAAAAACAGTGATTTATTAAATTCTCTCAAATATATTGCTCTTCATAATTAAAACTGCTAATCTTTAATTTACAAAGTACATATAAGCGTGTGCTGTTAGATCATTCAATGATTCATACAAATCACAGCACACAAGTGAGAATAACTTTAATAAATGTTTCTATTTTCTTGCGATCTGCATATATTGCTATATTCTTTATTTACTTTTATATTAGGCACAATTAATGTTATTGAATTTTTAATATGAGTATAAGCATTGTGCGTGTAACATGTTGAGACACTGCACTAAATATGTATTGCTTTACAGTTCATATTCAAACGCATGATCATTAAGAGCAAACTGAGAATGCCATATTAGGTAACGCCTTTACAATGTACAATGAATAATTGGAAATTTTTAATCTTGCTTATTGTGTGCATGCATGTGCTATTTTTAATACCTATATGAGCAAGGATGGCTACTGAATATCTTTTTGTATAATTATTCATTTAGTAGCTTTTAAATAACTTTTAATATGAAAAGGAAACGGCTGTCATACGAACCATCGCTGTCGAGAGCACGTAAAAATCTTTGGATGGAAGCGACGTGATCTTCCAGGTGAGCTGCTAATATAACTCAGCTTGCTCTCTTTTCGTCGCTTTCATGCGAACTGGAAGATGCCGGCCGACCGTCGAAGCCGCGGCTCTGTGAGCCTATGAAATCTGCCCTTGGCCGAAGTGTCGGCATATTCACCTAAGAGTGTAGATCACGGTGATAACCCGAAACCTCACAGCTACCATCTGCCTGGTGTCCCAGAAGGAAACTCTGATTATGAGCCGCTATGTTCGCTGTCGCTGTTCCTCAAAATCGCCTTGTAAACAATGGTGGCCGGCTGGCGTAAAGTCGATTTAGCGGGGAAGCGGCGCGAAGTAGCAACTGCCGTGGAGTCGAAAAAAGTCGACTGGCGGCGGATCATGCATGACGCACAGAAACAAGAAAGATCCTGTTCACGCCATGTACGCTGCGCTCTGGTACAGCATAAACTTCGACAAATGAAATCAGGGCGTGGCGATGCGATGAGAAGTGCCTTCCGGTCAGCGACCGCAGGCCGCACGCGTGATGCGACGGCTGAAGACGTCCCGCAGCTACCGGCGATGAAGACTGTTATGCCTGCAACAGGCCTCGTATCTCGGGCTTTAAACACCGGGCAATTTCCCGGCCAATGACTACGGTGATAAACTATGCCTGCTCAATTCAATTAGAAAACCGGCGTAGCTGTTACGCAACTAGTCTGGCATAATGCTGACAGTGCAATGTAATCTTTGCGGAGATATGCGTCTTTTTGTTTGAAATCGCGCTGTTGAACTCAGTCTATTTCTTTTGCATGCTGACTGTTTAAGTTCAAGTGATTATTTTGGTGCACCAAGGGGAAATAAATTCCAGTGCTAACTTCTGTGAGAACTGTTTTTGTTCCAGAAGCAGTCAAAGAGACAAGTAGCTGGCGCTGCAAGTGTTACTGGCTGTTGCTGAAACTATGATCTCTTTGAGAGAATTGAGTAATTTGCTAAGTGTTGTGTGTTTCGTTTGATGAAACTGCGTCTGTCTACTAATGAAAGAGTACAATTTAACTACTCGTAAGAACACACATACGAAATAACAACCTGTGAAAGAATACTCTTTGATGTGAACTGAATATAAATAATGTAACTATGGTAATGTAATTTGCGCTACAGATGTAATATATCCAAATAATATATACGAATGTATATATCTGCATATATAACAGATATTGACATGTATATTTATGTTGTTAATAAATTAATTAATTATTCTTTTAAGTACTACGAAGTGACAAAAATATCGTACATATTTAACACAGTTGCTGCCTTCTAAATGAGTGTGTGATAACAGCTGAGGCAATAGTGAAACCTCTGTGGCTGCGAAGTAGGCTATGTAAGCAAACGAATATTTTTTTAAATGCGCTTTATTCTACGCAAAACATGCAGATGTTCATCGTGTTCTTATCACATCGCATCTCTGTCCAGTCGAAAGAAGCCGTTGGCGTCTTCTATTCACGCGACCTCATGCGGTGATGCTCTTGCTATTTTCGAGGTCGCGTCGGCGGCCTCACACGCGACGCGCGGCAGCTTTCAGCGTGTGTTACTGCTGCAGCCTTTCAGCGCATCGCGTATCTGCAACACTGAAAGCCAACACGCTCTCCTGAGGCCCAACACAATAACGAATAACTGCTAAACATACATATAACTGAGTCATAAAAAGCAGTCGGTTCATCAGAACAATCGGCGCGCTCTAACGCAGGCTATTTGTGTTGTGACAGTAAACGAGTTTGAAGTCGGTGCTGGTAAACGGAAATAAAGATTGATCGCGTCTTCTTTGTGCGATAGCTTTTAACTCCGTGACCGATTCGGCACAGTCTCCACGAAAGCGAAGACAAATGTGCCAATATATTTTACAAATGACATGAGGCGTCGGCGATGCTGTCACTGTTTAAACAAATGTCCTGAGACTAAACATCCTCCAGTCTTTTGTGTGTCTTAATGTATGAGTATATAGATTTCATCTCATCGTCTTCTTATATACATACAGTACTTTTCATGTCTTGTTATGAAAAAATATGAAGTGTTGGATAAAATATGAAATATACATTCAAAAGTTTGGACTTATCAGTTTTGTTTAGTTTTTGTTTTGTTTTTCTTTCAAGGAAGTCTTTTATATTCCACAGTCCTTAAATTTATTTGATTAAAAATTTGTAATATTGTAAAATATTATTGCAATTTAAATCACTATTTATTATAGATATTGTCAAAAAATATATATATATATATATATATATATATATATATATATATATATATATATATATATGTGTGTTTTTTTGACAATATCTATAGTAAATAGTTTATTAAGATTATAATTTTTTAATTCACATCTTATCCATTTTTTCTTATCGTGTAGATAATCAAGTTGTAATTAATACAGTCATCAAAATTACCAAAGCTTGACCAGAGCATATTTTTGTGAAAGTCTGCCATAGCCTTTTAATAGAAAACCTGCCTTAAAGCACGCAGAAGTATATATATAAATTTTTTAAAGTTACAGAGTTCAAACGGTTCTGCAAAACACGAATGAGCCGTGTGTTATCTGTGGGAACTGATTAGTCTTGTCTCTTTGTTTCCGCTCATGCAGTCTGGTTTACACGAGTCTTCTCTGCCTGAATGCGTATTAACGGGTCTATCGAGTCATTACTGATCTGCTGGAACATCGCTCTCTCCCCGTAATCTCGTGCTTTCTCTTTATCTCGCTCATTTTCTCTTTTCATAATTCTGTCTTTTTAAGCCACCGGCAGAGCTCCGCAGTACCGAGTGTGCGAGACACTGTAAGCTTGAGGCGACTAAACTCTTCCTCTTAGAGTTCTCTGTGGTGTCTTTCTTCGCTATCACAAAAGCACAGCGTGCAGGGCAGCATCCAGCATCAGATACACATCAAGTTTGGGTATCGACAGCTAAACACCTGTCGTGGTAATCAGACGGCTTATGCCTAAAGAAACCTTAAAGAGTCATTTGAAGGGTAACGTCACCTCAGAGAAGCTTTATATCTCTGATTGATTCGGTCAGTCACACATTTAAACTCAGGTTAAAGAAGGGTAGGCGCATGAATATTTTGAAATGTCTTTACTATATTTTAAAATGTAATGTCTTTCTCTAATCAAAACTGAATTTCGGCATCATTACTCGAGACTTCGGTATCACATATGATCCTTCTGCTCTGTCACAGTTGGGGAAAAAAAAGATTCAAGATTCAGACTCAAATCATTCAGATCTTAGAGTTTCTCACTGATACTGACAGTTTATTTGATTATAAGTAACAGATTTATTTCGCTTTTTATTTTAACAACACATAAAACTTAGAGACATTTAGAAACCTTCACCATTTGCATTTGCTGCTTTTCAGATGCCAGTTTTTGAAAGAACTAATTATTTCACCCTGGTTCCAGGCCCAGACTTTCCATCTAATCTTAAGTGCAAAGAAAAACTTATATTTCAGAATTTGTCTCTGAAACACTGTAGAAACCGTTACATAAATGCTTTTGTTTGGAAAGGATGCGTTAAATTGATCAAAAGTGACAGACTTTTATATTGAAATATTTCAAATCGAATTGTTTTATTCATCAAAAAAAAAAAAAAGCAAAAAATATCAATGCTTTGAAGCCTCAAATCTGTTTTTAACCTACTAACAAATGTTTCTTGAGCAGGAAAACGGCATATTAGAATGATTTCTGAAGGATCGTGTGACACTAAAGACTGGAGTAATGATGCCGAAAACACAGCTCTGCATCACAGGAATAAATTGTATTTTAAAATATATTTAAATAGATAAACATGTAATAGTATTTCAAAATATTGCTCTTTTTTGAATTTTGATTAGCTAAATGCAACCTTTGTGAGCATTAAAGACCGCTTTCAAAAACATGTATCAAAAATATCTTTTTTATTTTAATATTTTTCTTTATTTAGTCCATTTAGTAATATTTATTTATTCAATCTGGTATGTTCAGCTGCAGTGTTTTCTTGGATCGAGTGTGTTTTCAAATGAGCCGACAGCCCTGGGTGCTAAAACCTGCACACTGAATTTGTTAGCAGTCTCTTTTTTTCTCGGGTCATCAATAAGCGGTGACTGTGGAGCAGTTTGATTGGAGAGCAGGAGAAGACGGCTGGCATGTCTGTCATTTCTTATGCATGCTCTTTATTGTAAATGTCACGGGTTCACGGGGTGGTGGGGGAGGTTTGGGGGGTATTGATTATCTTACATAATTAAGCATTCTTTAAGTACTTGGCTTTTGATTGGGCTTTCAAATGCTAATTCTGACCGCTTGTCTCAGAGCACGCCACAATCGGAGCTTGATTTGTTGGGATAAAGTTGATGTTAACGGATAATGGCGGGATTGCAGGGGTGACCTCTTGCATTTTAGCCAGTTTCCAAAAATTAGAGGGTAATGCAACAAAGGCCTGTCAGATGTGAGGTGTCAGACACGGACCCTGCTACATCAATGACCTTGGCCCTCTGCCAGGCTATCAAAGGTTATGAGGCTGTAGGCCAGAGATGATAGAGACTAGTTTATGAGGCTTTGTCAGGGGTCCCAGCTTTCTCTCCTGAGTGTAAAATCTCCAAAAGAGCTCAACAGACCACATTTTGAAAGGTGAACAAAAAGGGTTGCAAGGGAGGTTTAATTTTTATATATATATATATATATATATATATATATATATATATATATAATCCACTTTTAATCACAGTAAACAATAATTAAAGTCCACTATACTTGTCACAAGTTTTGTTATATTGTTGTAATATTTTCTTATAAAATAAAATAATACGTAATATTTTTTGTTTGTAATTAAAAATTATTTTATTTCTGGAATTATCAAATAGCTCCTTCCTTTAATAATACTTTTGCTACCAAATAATTATTCCCCCTAACGATATTTACAACATTCACTAATCACTCGTGCCAATAAAGCATATATTTATGCAAAAAATGATCCAGATAATGACTTAATGTTTTATTATTTGCATAATTTGTAATCAAATTGATCCATGTAATCAATTTATGTCAAATTCATTGTAACAGTTTTACATTTTGACAAATTATTCATATAAATGCATGCAGTCTCATTCATATCATACCAGTCACCATAAAAATGATACGATTGAGATCATACAAATTCATACGACATCAACATCCATTTCCTATGAGACCAGGTTGTATAAATTAATATTGCGGATATTAATATTCAGTCATTGTTGCGTCATTGCATCACACACACCCCACCTACATCATACATCTATATATACACACAAAGAACATAAAAACAATGACATTTAATCAACGATTTGTTTCTCTCTGTAGCATAATTTTTTTTATTTGCGTCCAGTGGATATTCTCCAACATGAAAGAAGAGAAATAGCCGAGACACACTGTTATTTTTGTTTTCTTTGCATACAAAAGTATTCTTGTCACTTCATATACTTTACTGAATTGAACTGCTGATGGCGGAGTGTCTTTCATACTTGACAGTGTTCATTACTTGGCAGTCAATGGGACACTCACAAGACAGTCATCCAAACATATCTTAGATTGTGTTCTGAAGACAAACTAAACTTTCATTGGTTTGCTGCAACATGGGAGTAAGCGATTAATGGCCAAATTTTTATTTTGTGGTACAGTAACCCTTAAGAAAAGTTGGAAAAGGGGAGAACTGGTCTGAAGCTCACTTCAGTTATGAGAGCGGGTTTCATTTATTCGAGTCTGTACCCCTGGGCCAGAGTCCTGATCTAAACCAGTTTAAAAATCTCTGGAAAAAAAATTTGGCGACAGTGGTACGGCTAAGAAACCTTCTACAGTCATGGAACTGTGGAAGAGGCTGAAAGAGTGGGCTAAGATCACTTCAAACTAGTGATGCCCTGCTGCTGAAGTCATTCAAGGCAAGGGCCCGTACACTTCCTACCAATTTCTGACAGCCGTGACCTTTAGACGTTCGAGTGTTAATCGTTCTTTGCTCCTCAGTCATTGCTGTTCTCTAAATTTGATCACTTTGTAGGATAGCCACAACTAAAATTACTTCACATTTTGAACAATGAATATTACATTCTTTCCAAAAAAAAAAAAATATATTTAACCTCCACTTCTGGATCTGTTAGCTAGCATATCTGTAAATGTGTGACACGAAAAACGCTTCTTATAGCTCCGTTAAAACACACACACACAGCTTGTGCCGTTATTTGAACAATCAAAACAAATAGAACAAAGCCAGTTTCATCATCTAAGGTAATATTATTTTTGACTGAATTCCCCAAGGCAAGCACAAGCAAGAAAATCTTCTTACGGCTCAAAGAGAAACAGATTGCATTTAAGATCGTGATCACACGGGGAATAATGCAACCCTGTACGTGCCTGTATCTCTTCGGCCCTGAAATGAATATGTCTGTGTGCCTGTGAGCTCCGGTCATTTCTGCTCAGCTCTAGCAAATTTCACTCCTAGACAGACTCGAGGGGTCACGATTAAGAGGTGGATCATTGCGGATCCAGACATATGGGTCAAGACTTCTTCTGGGTCCGCCGGTCTGTCTCACACATAGCGCATTATGATGTTGCCACAACCTCTTTTGGGTCGAGATTATCACGCGTTCATAAAAATCACACATAAAAAGGAATTCACATTTTATTTGACATATATATCATATATCAGTTGCATTTGCAGTAGGCAAATATCAGATGCTTGTTCATTTGTATCATCTAAAAATGTCAACTGTGTTATTGTGCTGTTTTTATTAATAGTAATTATATCTATTATTATTTTTATCTATTACACTTATTATGTGAGGTAACCTTATCAGCATACATCGTTCTAATCTGCCAGCCTGCTCTCACCACAATTTGTACATATTTTACAAGGTGGCTAAATTGTACGAATTCGTACGACCGCACAATTCATAAGATTGCAATAAGAAATTACGAGTTGCCAGGTCTTATGAATTTGTACGAATGGCCTACACCCAACTAAATGTAACTGCCCTTAAACGTACCCGTCTCTGGGGTTTAGGCAAATTGTGCAAAAACGTATGAGTGAGGTCGTATGAATTTGTATGAATTGGCCACCTTGTAACATACCTATGAATTGGTTGTGAGACCGTATTGAATCTGCTGTAAAAAAAAATTTACAAGCAATTTTTCAGTAACAATTTTTACGCTAAGCTCTTTTGCAGTGATTAAGGCCTAAATATATATAGAGGTCCCATATATATTTGGATTGCACCACCGTAAATCGTATTTTGGTGTCAGGTATACAATTACTTCTGCTCCGGAGCTTATTAAATATACATTTTTAGTAGTACAAAAGACGCACAACTTATATGAGGAAAGTGTTAAGATGAATCTTGCAACACAATTTAATAATGTTTGCACAATTTTTTTTCCTGAGAAACAGCCATTGTTAGCCCAAGTCATGTTATTTTTAATTTGCTTTAGGATATATAAGATGACTTAGAATGCTCATCTATGAATCACAAGTAAACCCTTGCAACCCTTCATTTTTTGACCTCCTGTTCTTTTCAACCTACGGTGGCTTCTTTATTTCTTTATTTGCAACTGCTAATTTGCGATTGATATATTGCGTTGGTCGATGGTTCTTCAGACGTTCTTTTTTTTTGCGCGCTTTCGCAGAATAAAAAAAGAGCCATGCATTTCAGATTACAAGGTGAGTAAATAATTGTGCTGATTTTTAATTCAAATTTTGCCTGAGCTAACCTTTTAATACGAAAAAGGTAAATCCGTGGTCAAGTTTGAAACATTCATTGGCTGGTTTTCTCCTGTGGAGGGAACTGCTATTGTATCTGTAACACAAGCTTTTTATCTGGATTGCAGCGTGCTGGAACCATAAGATCCACATTAAGTAGCTAACTAACCCCTGCGGTTGGATTAAATTTAGAGTTGCCGTGGACCCGCTGGTTTCATTTCCTAAAACATTTCTCGAGCGTGACTCAAACAGCTGCGTCAGTCAGCGGGAGGCACTATACATTAAGCCGCCTCCCTGCCGGCAAACTGCGAATAGTAATTAAGCTATGGAAGCAGCTAAATGAGGCTTTAACAATCGTGCCAGGCTTATGGTGGCGTCTTCGTAACTCCGTGTGAGCGAGCGTTTGGCACGGAGAGAGGTCTTTTGGTACAGATCAAAAAGAAAGGTGGGAGTTAAACTTTGATCGTCCTCTTCTTCTTCGCGTCTTTTGATCCCTCCCAAACGACCCGTACACAGGAGGAACTCTTTGAGCTCTGAGGATTTGAAGTGCTCTGTACTTCGACTTTGTCAATTGTCATGAAACCACACGTTTACACGCCGAACAAAAGATGTCTGTTTTGAGGCAGAGGCGGTCATTAGTGGGTGTCTGTATTGATTTCATTATGTTGTAATACATTTTCTTTTCTAAGTAAAATTGAATTGTACAACACAGCACAACTGATCAATTTAATTGCACAGGAGGCTAAACAGATATTGACCAGCCAAGCATGAGATGTACAGGCTTTTTTGCCGTTTCTCTGGCAGACGTTTTATCATAGTTGTGCCTGGCAGATGGTGGATCCTCCAGCATGACAAAATAAAATCAATTGAAGTTTCTTTGTCTCCCTTTGCGACTTTTCCCCATCATTGCTGTATATCACTTCAACTTTCATTTGCCGTTTCAGGTCTTACTGTGCTGCATGATTCTGAGCTGACCATGCCAAATGAATGGTACTGTATAACATTAACATAACTGCTTTTGCCAGGTGCCTGCAGCATTAGATCAGTACTACGCTAACTTTTCTTGCAGAACCCTTTTCATTCAGTGGCAGTTCTGGCTGACTGGAAGACTTTTTGATGTCGTGAATGCTCGGATATAATAACCCTCTTGCGAGAAACCCTTCTATTTAACTTTGAATCCAGCTAATTTGAATTATAAAAATCGCTGGGAAAAATATTGATTTGGTTTGTTTGCTTTAGAAAGGTGTCTGTTATGCTCGCCAAGGTGGCGTTTATTTTTCTATTAATTGTGTGACATAGCAAAAACACACAAATAACATGAGAAAAACCATATCCTCATTTTTAGAGTTACACATAGCTTGGGAGAGCTATCGTCATTCATCTATCCTTGGTAAAATGAATGACATACATGGAATTCCAATAGAGGTGAGTTTTAATAACGAAAAGAGTAACGATTGTGTAAATACTGGGACACTTACACAATTACATAAGTAATTAATCAATGATCTTGAACTAAACTAGAACAGGAATGACCAAATAAGGACAGACAGGAACAAATTGGGAAACAGGAAAACGAAACCAACAAAATCTATATATACACACTAGTCAACATTTGATGTGGATCAAAACCTTTCATCAAAGTTGTCCTAAAAAGAAAATGCGTTCTTGTCTTAGAACTTCAATGAACTTTTCAGATCCACTTCAAATGTTGACTGTTACACACACACACACACACACACACACACATACACACACATACATACATGCATATAAATATAATATAATGTGTGCTGAATTAGTTGAAATTCTGGTAATTTTTCTTGGTCGTCTTTCTTCGTCTGCCTGTTCGACTGCGTATGGTACCCTGAAGGAGTATTGGATATATATATTGGAGTATATATATACATATTGAAGTGAGAAGAATGCTTCCCATACCCAAGAGATAAACTGTGGTCCTCTATCCGACACAATGTCCTCTAACTTGCTAACTTGAGGGCAAGCAACTCCCTGTTCTGTTGCCAATATCTATTTGCAAGAAAAGGTATGAACCTGTGCAGAAACTTTCGGAGTACCTCATGCATGAAGTCCTGGAATACGGAGGGGGCATTGAGAAGCCCATACAGCATGACCCGATATTCATAGTGACCAGTAGGAGTTGTGAAGGTGGTCCACTCAGATATTCGAATGAGGTTGTAAGCACTGCGGAGGTCCAACTTGGTGAATACAGTGGAGCCGCAAAGCTGCTCCAAGGCCGCTGGAACGAGAGGAAGCGTGTACCACGATTCTTCTTTCTAACCACTGGCTGCCACCAGAGTTCTGAGTCTAAGGGCATACTCAGTGATAGACATAGCACCTTGACATAAGTGGTATGATTGCTCACCAACCGCTGAATCACCCTCGGTTCTGCAAAAAACCTGTTTGTACAGCAAGACCCATCTGTCAGATAGATTCTGCCCATTGCAGTGTTGAACCTGTTAGCAGAGAAATGACAAAGGCGATCTTAACACATGATATAGAGAAGAGATTGCATCTCCAGCGCCAGCAAGCATTGAAAACCGAAACCGTTCCTCCGCCAGGCCAGAGAAGGGCGCTGGAAGGGCCAAGGGTCTGGTGAGGACAGTAGGTGAAGGATCGGGCAGCGTGTCTGCTACATACAAATGAGCTCCAACAACGAGGAGAACTGCGGCATGGGCTTTATGCAGGACTTGATGATGGGTCCAGAATGGTGTGCAGGTGCTCGCAATTAATATTCAGGTGAGAGTGATCGCTGGGATTGGGATAGGATTGAGCCGGATCAATCCGTAACAGCTGCTTCCATTTCTTCTTCAGTGGAAAGATCAATTTTTGTCGAGGCTGATTTCATTTAATTCGTTGTGTCTTATTATATTCACTGCAAATTATGACTAAAATGTACACGTTTAATAAGGTTAAGAAGAAAATACACTTTATTTACGGCCTTTATTTATGTTGATATTGGGTTTTTTTGTTGTGTTTGCCTAATAGATGTTACGAATGGTAAAAAAATATAATAAATTAGCCCTAGCATGTACAGGAAGGTCGAGGCAGCAGGTTTAGTTGTCGTTTCCCCCGAGGGAAGGGGGAGTGTACCCACTTCTCCAGGCACCACTGGCTAGAACTAATCTCTTTCCATGTCTTTCTCTGTGTGTGTGTCCTAAAAAGTTCACCTCTCAGTAAGCTACACTCCTTCATTGCCATGGTAACAACATGTCATCCCTCTGTAGTCTTTATTTTTAATTATTTTTAGACAAATGTGAGCCTTTTTTCCCTCTATAATTCTAATATTTGCTGGCAGCCTGCGAGTCCCCAGGCAGGTCCAGCGCGATTAGTGCGCCCCCCCGCCATTTGCATAAGAAAAGTGAGGCGACGTTTGCGCTAGCAGCCCTGGAGGAGGATTAGCAACATTAGCATTCTGCAGTCTGCAGCACGGTGTGTGTGCTGGAGACTTCAGCTGCAACAGGTTGCTACTGTGTGACCTTTACAACTTTCTGTCCAGTTTTTCATTGTTAAAGTATTTTCAGTGTATTGCATTATAATGAAGGTATAAATGCAATATGGCTGTAGATATCTAGAAACTATTCAGATAGGAAACATGTTTTGTTAGTTGCTTTTAAGGGAAATCTATGAATATCAGTTTTGGATTGTTCTTACTTTTAGTCTGCATGTAGGGGAGTAGGGGAAGATGAAACATGCAGTATCACATTGGCATAGTTCACCCAGGAATAACATTTTTGTCATCAATTACTTACTGTTACTTATTGAAAAGACCCTCAGGCCATCCAAGATATGAGTTTTTTCAACTGAACAGATTTGGAGAAATTTAGCATTGTACCACGTGGATGCTTCACGGTGAATGGGTGCCGTCAGAATAACAGCTAAGCATGTATGTGCTTCCAGTTACCATATTTGGCGTTCTCAGTTTATGAGGATTGATCAGTTGTTAAGCCTACATTAAGCCTGCGTGTAGATTACATTCATAATGTTTTTCAAAATTTTAGTGGAGGGACAGAAATCTCCTAAATTTCATGAAAAATATTTTCATTTGTGTTCTGTATACGAATGTAGGTCTTATTAGTTTAGAATGACTTAAGGGGAAAATTACAACATTTACGAATTTTGGATCAACTACCCTTTAAGCTTTCAATAAAAAAAATATCTAAATGATAAAATAGAAATCTTATGATTATAAGATTAACTCATATTACGATCATTCAAATTAAAACAGATGTTCGGGGTTAAATTTACTGGCTTTGGCTCCTGTGAAGATGTTACTTAATGGTCTCAAATGAACCCAGACAGCTGGCATATTTCCTCTATCTATTCACACAAAAGCGAATCGGCAGGGAGCAGAACGTCTGTGAAGTGAATTTTTTTCTTTCCGATTTGATAAGCTTGTTTTGTACTACATGCACTCAGCCGCTATCATCCTTTATATCTACATTCATCTTTAGAGATCACTCCATTTCACATTTGTGATTTAAAGTTCCACTCCACTTAGGTGTACGAAGACGTCCGAGGATGTGTGTGTGTGTGTGTGTGTGTGTGTGTGTGTGTGTGTGTGTGTGTGTGTGTGTGTGTGTGTGTGAGAGAGAGAGTGAGTGCCATCACATGCAGATTTAAGTAGTCATTAGTCTCCTAAGGGATAATTGGTGTGTTGTGGAAATCTTTGGTCCAAAGCAAAACGCTTCCCCACAAAAGGGACCACATCATTACACCACGCTTGTTAGAGGAGAGGATTGGACTGCCACTTCGGGGTCGGGCCCCTGCCTAAGCTCACACACATTCATCTTCACTCATTTGCCGTCCATAATTATCCTGTGTGGATTTAACAGCGAGTTGTTTCTGCGGAGCGGGAATATGAGGGACCTCTTTGGCTCTGTTCCCCATTAAGGTGCTTCTCCTCTCCTCCTGGAGATTAGGCGGCTCAAATGAAAGGCCTCTCCTCTCAGAGCGTGACCCTGAGGTGCCTGTTGGGTGCGTATCGGCATCGTAAGTGGTGGGCCTCCCCGTAAGAGCAGCGCTCATTAGCGTTTGTGTACGCCCGAGTACGGGACACGGGGCGTAATGTATGATAATATATTCGCTTGTCGTTTCCTGTTGCATTTTGATGAGGAACGTCCAGCTGAAATGACCAGCGTATGTCGTGTTTTGGATGCTGGCGTAGGGTGGCCAGGTCTGCAAAATAGGTTCAACACAATTGCGATTCAAAACTAGCCCAATTACATTTTTTCAGATTTTCTCCTCCATTGAAATATGACCGATGCTTGCTTGGTCAACTAGCGATACTAGAAAGGTCAGGTCAGCCAACTTGACCAGCTGCGTTTTGCTGTTGTACTCTGGGTCAGCAAAAAGAGACATTTCAATTTTAGAATTATAGAACGTCACGTGGTTTAACCAACAAATTCAATTGAATAAAATTGAATATGTGCGAATTTGCACATCTAAATTGCTATTGTGTGTGTAGAAAAAACTTGAAAATATCATTAATTATTCATTTGTGGTAAAGAAACAATTTCGAATTAATGGTAATAAAAATGTTGTGTGTTTTTTACCAACAATATCAGCATGTGTAAATACATGTGAGTTTGCACATCGAATATATGCGTATATAAAAATACGGAAAAAAATAGGCTTCAAATGTAATTAATTACTTCATCATTAATTCATACATATCCATTCATATATTTTTTCCTTTAAAATAATATATATATAATATATATATATATATATATATATATATATATATATATATATATATATATATATATATATATTATTTAACCTAATGTCACGACTCTTTTGTTTTGTGTTTATGTATCGTTGTCTTCAGGTGTGTCTCAAGTTAATTTAGTCATTTGCTTTGTGTATTTAAGTCCAGTTTGTTTCAGTTCAGTTTGTCCGATCAACGCTATTTTTACGTTTGGTTATGTTCTGTCTGCCAGCCTGTATGAATGTTTCTTTGCGCTTTAGTAGAAGATTAAAGACTATTGAAAGTTATACTCTCGTCGAGTACTCCTTCTCTAAACCACACCGTGACAGAACGATCGGACCCTACAAAGTTTAATAGCGGCGTGTTTCCCCCTTTTGTTTTTTTATTTTTGCCTAATGTTTTCCCGTGAGAACAATCCCAATTTCCTCATCCTCCTGCTGGAGCAGTAGGATTGCTCTCTCGAGGGCTACACGGAGGAGTTCATCGCCCTGTGCTTGATCCACTTTTGCGGACTCAACACCTCCACAGGAACTGGGAGCTGTCTGGGAACGGCCCTCGAGAGAGCGTCGCCACGTATTTCAAGTGGGTGCTCGAGGACAGCGACACCAGCCCCACTCCCGATCCCAGAGCCCAGCCCACCACTTCACTGCGACGAGGAGCACCAGCCTGAACCCACCGATGACGCAGTTGCGAAGTCTGACGCGACCACAGAGCCATTGCCAAAGAGAGTGACAGAGTAGGCGAGTGAACCGGCCAGAGAGCATGCCACGGTGGAGAAAGCAGAGTACAGCAAGAGTGCGGAGTGGAGCTACGCCCACTGCACCACGGCTGAGGATGAGCTGATTATACATCTGGGGCTGCTGCATCTACAAGTAGAGCTGAATAACTTAGATCTGGAGTTGGATCTGACACCTCCCCTGTGTCCTGAATGCCCGCTGGACCCGTCCAGCCGTCATGAGTCCCTTCCCCAAGGGCACCCCTGGACACTGTTCACCAAGGGCGCTCCCCAGAGACTGTTCCCTAAGGGCGCCCTCCAGTGATGGCGCCTCCTCCAGTGACCGCGCAGCCAGCACCTCCTCTGTCGTGGGTGGAGGATCCCTCACCTCGTTGTCAAACCTCTGAGTCCTGGACTTCCCCCACGGCCCATAGACTCGCCGGCTCCCCCTTGGCTCCTAGCTCCCTCCTCTCCACTGTGGCCCATCAGTCCACCAGCTCCGAAAGGCTCCGTTGTCCCTCTGGCTCCGCCTGTCGTCGACCATCCGTCACCTCGGGATTCCTCTCCTCTGGCTTCACCTGTCCCTCCATCCCTCCGGCTCTGTCAGGCTCCTCCATCCCTCCGGCCTCACCTTAGTCCTCTGTCGCTTTTGTCTCCACCGCATCCTTTTCATTTCCCCGTTTCCGCATCGGTTGCTGGTGGCAGCGGCGTTGCCTACGCTCTCCAGCTCCTCGGTGTCAACCTGGTTCTTTGGCTCTCCGCCTCCGTCTCCGTCTCCTTCACCACCTACTCTGCCACCGTCAGCCAGCCCCATGGAGTCGACAGCCACGGATCTCCTCCTGTCTCTTCCATGGCTCCTCCCTCCGTCTGTTCCACCGTGGATCCTCTGGGCTGTGCTCTCGATCCCACAGATCTCCTGCTCTGGGGGGGTGGGGGTTAATGTCACGTCTTTGGACTCTTTTGTTTTGTGTTTATGTTCCACGTGCTCTTTGTGTCCTACTTTTTGTTCCTCTGTTAATTGTATAATTGTCTTCAGGTTTGTCTCGTTAATTTAGTAATTTGTTTTGTGTATTTAAGTTTGTGTGGTTATGTTATGCCTGCCAGCCTGTATGAATGTTTCTTTGCGCTTTAAAAGAAGATTAAAGACTTTTGAAAGTTATACTCTCGTCAAGTACTCCTTCCCTAAACGACACCGTGAAACCTAAATACATAGTCATGTTTGTCAAAAATAGACTATATGATTTCCTGTTATGTTTTTATTTTCCTTCCCGCATGGTTCTTGCTTTGGTTGCATGTTTATCTTCAACAAAACTGTTACATTGCTTTTTTTCTAATTAATAATAGTAAAATATTATGCCAAACTACCTAATATGATTTTATTTTGGGAATGTTAATGGCTTAAGAGGCTTTATTCTTCATTATGATATAAGGAGTTACGCAACCCTGACATTTTTGACTTCATGCCCACACTAATTAATAAGTGAAAATGGATTTCAAGTTCAAAAATTCTAAATGTCAAAATGGCATATTTATGTCCTTGTCAGTTGCCTTTTTTATAAGCATTTTTGAACGAAATACATTTTGGAAGAAAAAGAAAGAAAAAGAAAATTGTAGTACCATTGACCTGAATAACAAAGCCGTATTTGTTGGTTTTCACCAGTTGGACAAAACCAACACCAGTTTATTACGATTTAACATTGAAAAGAATGAGATTTCACACTGGTTTCACACCAAAAGATTTCTTGCAAACATGAATCTAAATGCAAACATTACATTCCTGTAGATCTATTTCTATGTCACATTTTACATCATTAGATTGTTTGAGAGCTTATGACAAGCATTCTACTTTTGATTTCACATTGATTTTAAAGAGATGTGTTGCACTGTGATTTTCTTTGAACCCGAAGAGATTTGAATACTGTTCCAAACCTGCATGATTTATTTCTAACTCATCTCCTTGTCCATGCAATGAAACTCAGCGGGGTCCAATGTTATTTGAACCCTAAATTTCTTTGAAAAAGAAAGAAAGAAAATCTTTTAGGTTTGTAATAAGTTCAGGGTGACCTGGCTGCTTTTGACAGCTGTTCCCGCCCCGTGCTAACTCTGTGCTTTTTCTTCTTCTGTCTCCAGCCGGCTGTCCTGATTCGCTCATTAAAGAGGTTCATCATTTCCGAGTCCTGGGAAATGAGCAGGTAGGTTTGGACTCTGAGATCCGCGGGTCTCACTTACACACGTGTACA
Organism: Puntigrus tetrazona; assembly: GCF_018831695.1. Lineage (NCBI taxonomy): Eukaryota > Metazoa > Chordata > Actinopteri > Cypriniformes > Cyprinidae > Puntigrus > Puntigrus tetrazona. Next base: position 29,347,573 of record NC_056703.1, on the reverse strand, counting down.
CACAAGCTTCTAAGCAACCTTCCTCGTCCCCGATCATGGCTCATGAGAAATCCAGGTTCATCCTGATTGTCAGATCGTCACATGCAAGAGGCTCTTAATTGGCCCATCTGCTGTTCCTCCATGCCATCCAGCTCCGTGCCATGGTTGCAGTCAGGAACGGGTTTCCACATCCTTTCTAACCACCTTTGAATCATCTTTCACACCAATTGGAGCCGTTATTCCACACCTTTGCAAAGCACCATTAGGGATGTTTCTGTCGACATGCTTCCAAACATGTTATGTCAAGTGGCCTCTCCTGACATCTGTGTGCATCTTGTTCGTCTCACTCACTCTTGTTCTGTTGGGACAGCGGGCTTGTGAGCCAGATGTCAAAAATAAATTTACTCTGGATGCATACTTGGTTATATTTAGATTATTATTTTCGTGTGTGAAATCTTTAGTATGATTTTAACGAAGTAAACTTAAAATACTGTTATATTGTTAGTAATATTTCAAGATGAACACTTGGGGGACTGAAGTTACATTGCTTGATTATTCATGCAAAAAAATTGTGAACATCAAATATAATGAGACCTTTGAGGAATGTTTATTCGTTGATTGCCAAAAGTATTGGGTCACCCCCTTCTAATGGATAGGTTTGACTACTTCAATAATATTTAGTGATATTTGCTATATATGCAGTGCATGTAAGTAGTCTTTTATATAGCTGCAAAGATATCATTGGTTACTTTACAAGCAGAATTTCAACTCACTTTTTGTCAATGTCAGCCACAAACATATGCAGATTTTGGGCGTCTTACTAAAACTGAGGTGTTTTTTCCTCCTCAAAGTATGAAATGTGATAAATGACTGATAAAAAAACTGATGTTACAAATATAACACTCAACAAAAAATACACGGTTGAACTTTTTTGTTCTCCAAGCTGTTCCATTTACAGTTTTTGTAAATTGCTTTGGCACATTTTATGAAACAGTCTTAGCATTCTCTAAGCTGTAAGTGCAATTGTCAAAAACTGTTTGCCGGGAACATCACAACACTATTGCATGTCTGCAAAACGTAGTAGCTTTCCCAAAACATTTCATTCATGCTTCAAAACAGAAATTGTGCCGGTGACCGTAAGTCAAATTCACCGTCGCTTACATTATCTTACTATTGCTGTTCCACAAGATGTGAATTTTCATGTCCCGCATATCTACAGACAGATGTGCTTTACAAATATAATACAGTACTGCTGTAGCTGCTGCTGTTTAAGGGTGTACGTGCTCCCGAACTTGATTGTTTGGAAAAGTTGGGATTCCATATTTAATTACAATGTCAAGTAGGGTTGCAAAATATCTGGTAAATTTCTTAGCAGGCATGTTACTACTAGCCATTTATTAATAGTAATTAATCACATACTAATGCTTTATTCTACATGAGTTTATTCTACGTCCCTAAACCTACCCAATAACTAAACTTAACAACTACTAACTAAAAATAAGCAGCAAATTAGGAAATTATAATGGCAAAAGTTGTAGTTAATGGCGACTAAGGGTTCTCTAAAGTGTTACCAAAAATATCATATCATATATATATCTCATTTGGTGCATGAGAGGTTAAAACAAAAACCATCGCTATTACAACCAATGCTTTTTATTTTCAAATATATCAATCACACTCAAAACATCTTTATACAATTCAATTGCGCATAAGGTAGTTTCCATAAAAACACGTGTTCGAGGTTTATTAACATACATATGTAATTAACAGCAATTAAGCTCCCTGTAGTGTTTTTATATCTAACTAATTAGCTGTGAACGGTGAATAACTTTCCTGAGGTAAATTCAATGTTAAGTGACATATTGTTCACAAGCTGTTTTCTTTGATGTCTTCCTTTTGGTTAAAAGATTGCACGAGACACGATGTATCTTTTTAACCCGGACGGCCCTAAATTCACCGGCCGACGACCGTGCATCCCTACTTACTTTATTTAAAAGTCTTATCATCATCCAGTGATTGAACTTGGGTTTGTGAGAAACTTTAAAGTGCCCCCATCATGGATTTTTGAAAGTTACCTTTCCTGCAGTGCGACTGAAAGAAAACATCCTGCAGAGATTTCGGTCTGAAAGTGTGTATAAAGTTACCGTCTCTCAAAGAAAGAGTCGACTCATGAATCATTGAAACTAGTCGTTTTTAAACCGATTCCCAAGTCGGTTTAGTGTTGACATCAACATGAAATATTAGCATACATTACCACTTGTGCGCGCAGACCTGGGAAAACTCTATTTTTAAGTTGGTCCAATGAAAATGCGAATTAATTTTTTTGCCGCTAGGTGCTGCTTTTGATTCAAAATCTAAGTAAACACTGCTTTAAATGAAATCGACCAGGTCACTGGAGGGGTTCGGAAAAATGAATCGTTTGGGAGTCGTGAATAAATAAGGTACAAATAAATGCATATTATCAGACAATGAAAGCGTTTGTTGTTCCTGCATGTATTTCAGCCTGTTGTTTGGGGACTCCCGAAACCGAAACATGAACCCTTCATAACCCATAATAGGGACGTTTTAAAACGCTAAAGGGATAGTTATACCCAAAAAAAAAAATTGCTATCATTTGCTTACACTCGTGCTGTTCCAAAACGGCATGACATTCTTTCATCTGCGGATCACAAAAGAAGATATTTTAACAAATGTCTCAGTGTTTTTTTTATCCATGCAGTGGAAGTTTTTTTAATTCCTTCTTCAAAGTATATTTCTATGTTTCCACAGCAGAAAGTAAGTCACGCAGGTTTGAAACGACATGAAGGCGAGCAGTCGTTGGGTCTCTTTGTAATATAACCAGGCTGTTTTTAGACTCGGCCCTTCTCTGTTTTTCCCAGTACGAGCGCTACCAGCGATACGCAGCGGAGGAGTGTGTTCTTCAGATGGGAGGAGTTCTGTGTCCCGCTCCAGGATGTGGCGCCGGGCTACTTCCTGCGGATGACGTCAGAAGAGTCTGCTGCGAGATGGGCTGTGGGGTAAGACCTCCTCCGCTCACCTCACAACAGCTTGCGCTCTAATATGCAGAGACCGCTATCTGAAAATAAAGTTGGTTTGTGAATCCCCACCAGCCCTAAAAAGTCATTATTTCTGCCATTATTCCATCCTGTGACACTAGCGGTGCAGAAATGACACGCTATGAGTTTGGTAGCATTTTTACAAACCTCTGACCGAGTGTATCCCGTTTTGGGATGGCATTCATGTGTGAGAGGACTGTTGTTTTGTTTTTGTTTTTTTCCCTTGCCCTCTATCGCTTGCATACTTCACTCGTCCAATCACGGTGAGATTAAGATGTAATTACCACACAATTTGCATGATGTTTTCTAATTAGCCAGTCGATTAAAGATTAGGGTGCAGTTCAGCTGCCATTAGCGCTGACTGATTGCGTGTTTGCAAACACAAACATCATCATTCCGGCGGGACGAAACCCCCGTATCTGTGCTTCTGTGTCTCTGCATCACGGAGCACTGCCTGAAAGCCTTTTGTTGTCATGGACAGTGGTTTTGAGCTGTAGACGGGCTTTGGTCCTAGATGCATTTGATTTATTACATTGGTTTTTGGAACACGATTTTGTAAGACGAAACAAAGCAAAAAAAACAACTGCATTTTGCAGAACTGTGAGACTAAAAATGAACAAAACTACACTTTGTGTTTAAATGCCTTTGATTTCGTGTTATACCGCATTGGTGTAGTTTTAGTATTAAATCAGTATAGTTTTAAGCAGTAAAATAGTATAGAGACCATAGTATATTAGTATAGAAACCATTTCTGACTATTAGCTAGAGTAGGTGCTTATCTACATACTTATGATTTACATACTGCCTGTTTATTAGTATTTATAAAAAAACATATTCAGCTTGATCGTATACTACATCCCAATACCTCATTTATTAGTAAGTCATAACTATTAATTATTAATAAGCCATTAATTACGAGTTTATTGTGGCAAAAGTCGTAGTTAAGTAGTAGTCAGTGGTTTGTTAATAGTGAGAACTGGACCTTAAAATAAAGTATGTCCTTTTAAGTTTTATTTATTTTTTTTAAGTTTTAAGTTTATTGATTTACATGGACAATGCATGCCAATAAACACAACGGTAAAAAAAGGCTATTTTGAACTATAGAGGTCAATAGACCATAGGAGTAATCACCTGAGCATTAATTCAATTATTTAGTTATTTTATAAGTATTGATTTAAAGAATTGAAAATGAAAAAAAGTTTCATTAAGAGATTTAAGTTAAAATTTAAGTAAAATACATTTGGTAAGAAATAGAATTTGTCATTTAGTTTGATACACTTTTCAAAATAAAATAAACAGGATGTCAAAGCAAAACATGGTGGCCAAACTCTCTTTTATTTCTTTCTTTTTGGTTGCTTTGTTTTTTATGTTTTGTTTTGTTCTGAAACATTTAGCTAAATTCTTGTTGAGGCTTGTCAGAGTAAAAAAATTTGGTAACGGGATTCCAAAACAAACTGTGACCAAAAATATATGTTTTTTTTATTAATTTTTTTACTGCAAATTGATTGGGCGTAGTAAAGTAGGCGTTGCACTCAGAAAGAACACTGACATGGAGGGGCGTGGTTAATGATGTCACGCTCATGCCCAAGCTGTCAGACTGATGTCATCAGAGATACTCGTTGTTTCAGAGGGAGGAGCGTTTTTCAGAGATTTTTATTTTTTGTGGATTGATCGCGGATGAATTATTCACCCCAAAAATAACAATTTAGTCGATTTTGATTTCATGCCGACTAATAATAATAATAATAATAATAATAATCCAGACTGAATCGAGAAGAACTGAAACTAAACTGAAAAATCCACCTGCAATTCTTTGAAAGTGTTTAGGCACTTGCGTAAAAATGCTGTGAAGGATGCTTTCAAAAAAAAAAAAAAAAAAATCCATTAATAGATTTCATTCAAGACAAAAATCTTGTTGGACTATTACAACAAATAGCAAAATGAATGTTTGGAAATGTAAACCGATATTGTAACCGATAAATGCAAACCGATATCTTACAGCGAAAGGTAGATATAACCGTTTTTAAACCATTTTTTGCCGCTGAAAATACTAATTACCTACGACTTTTGCACAGTGGTGTGTATATCATAATTTCTTCTGATACATTTTTGATAAAAAAGGCATTTGTTTGATAATAAGGCATATGGCATTGGCTTATGGTTATGCACTGTCGTACTTTACGGGTTTCGCTCCTGTTGGTGGATTGGAGTGTATTTTCGAGTTTGTTCGTAAGTTGGGAATTTGTAGAGCTCGCCCTTTATCTCCTAACCGTACCTGCGTTTACAGTATCTGTTTGAGAGCAGTGTGTGTGTCCGGTGTGTGACAGTGACGGCGTGGTCAGCGGCGCGTCTGTGAGCCTCAGATAAAGGCTTTATTGGAGTTGGCGTTAATGAACCGTTGGCACCGGGACACACACACATACACCAACGATGGCACATAAAAACACTGACACAAAAAGCGGGCAGTTTTACACGCTCTGGACCTGAGGACACCTCGCAACCTACCTGTCCTACTTCTCTTACAGAAAAATCAATATATCCCCTCTCTATATCTCCTCTGCCGTTTTATACAGCCGTCCTCTCTTTTGTTTGGGGGTTTAGGGGCCCTGTATCAGCACTGTGTGTTGAATACTAGAGTTGATCTCGCTGTAAGCCGGTGGCAATAGAGCAATTTCTGGGTTTTTGTGTGTGTGTGTGTGAGACTTCAGGAGGGTTTGTGTGTACAATATGTGTGAACTATCAGCTTTCGGCATCGTGAGAAGCAAGATTAGCTCACCGGTCTCTAGCGACAGAGAAAATCTGAAGCTAACCGAGCTACTGAAACAATAGTTTAAAAAGAAAGTGGAAAAAAATAGATCGTGGGGTGTGTGTTTTACAATGAAATAGAATTAATCGTGAAATCGTAAAAAACTCTCAAAATGCAATCATTTTTTTAAAGAGTTTATTCTCAACATTTTATTTAGCTTTTTTCAGAAAAGTTTTATCTTTAAATTTTCTTTAAACTTTTTCTCAATTTAGGTAATTTTATTTTGGCTCACTTTTTTTAAATAAATTTTATTCTCAACATTTTATTTAGATATTTTTTTACTCACAATTTAACAACTTTAATATCAACATTTATTTTATTTTATTTTTTGTTATTATTGCTTGGCCAAATTATTTTCTGTATTTTTGCAACCCAATAATTTTCCTTTATTTTCTTGTTTGCTTAAGTAGAATTTACTGGATAATATTATTAATGTCCTAAAAAAAAATTCTCAATTTCTGCTCTTTAAAATAATGATAAAAGATGTGAGTTTTGCAAAAAAAACTAATCAAAACAATAGAAAAATCTTATGAACTGCTAAATAATACACAAAAAAAAATTGTGCAGAAATTGCTCATAAAACAGGAAAAACAGCACTAACTTCAGCTGATATTTTGGTTTTATTTTTTATTTATTATCCTCATTTTTTTATCACACACCGTGTTTGTGTTAAGCGTCCTCTTTTCGCACCCGTTTAACTTTTTTCTTTTTACTTTTTTTTTTTTAAATAAGAAAACCTTGACTTCGTGCTTCGAAGTTCCGAGCCCCATTTTGTGCCCTAATTGTGGGAAAAGTCAGGTAACTAGATGAAGCGTGTTTTTAAAAACGGCATGTTATTGGTTGGTTGCGGAGTGTGAAGCTGTTCTCTCATTGTGTCTGTGGCTCTGTTCTTTCTCCCGCGCTGTGTTTAGAGCTGCACTGAGCGCTGGGGACAGTGAGCCAGGTGTCAGAAAGATGCTATTATTGCCTTGAAGCCGTACATTTGGGTCAGGGCTGTGAGCGTGTGTTTGTGTGAGAGAGAGATCAGTCTGGCAGATGATCAGAGAAGTCTCTCTCTAAGAGCTCTTTCAGCGTTTCACTCTGACGTTCTTATTTAACACACATCAGACTGCCACTGTCAGATCCTGTCTAAGTCTACACACACACACACACACACACACACACACACACACACACACACAGCGCGCACAAACAGAGTTGACTGCATTTATAAATGCTGGAGCACAGATCAAAGCATCCTATAGCACAGTGCCCACAATGCTTTGTTCGTGTGCAGAATGTAAATGTGACAACATCTATGAAAAGATGTTGTAATTACAACTTTTGCATTAGATTTTTCTGTATTTCTCTACACTAATTAACCGCAGTTCGGTGTATAAATAAACAGTCATGCCAGATAGCAACGGTGAGCTGCGTGTTTAGCATTCTGTAAGGACAATGAAATCAAATCAAATAGAATAATGTCAGCAGTTCCAGTTAATAAAATAAAATAAAATAAAACGTGTGTGAAATCATTCTGCATTCATTTATAAAAAAAATTGAATAAAATAAAATAAAATAAAAATGCAGTGTCAGTCACGATATTGGAATACATTTTACATTTTATTATATTTCTTGAAAGACGTCTTTTATGTTCACTAAAGTCGCATTTAAAACGTACAGTAAAATGATGTAATTTTATTACAATTGAAAATGTAATAAAAATGTTACTGAATCAAAAAGTTAAAATATAATAAAATATTGATATAAAATATATAAATATGTCTTTAGTGCAACAAATCAGTCTTTGAGAGTAATTTCTAAAGGAATTAGACTGGAATAATAATGCTGAAAATTCAGCTTTACAGCACAGGAATAAATTACATTTTAAAACAATAAATGAGAAAGAATTTATTATTTTAAATATAATATTTCACAATATATTAATATTGTGTGGCATTCTACTAATTTAAAAATAAAGTCAAATTAAATAAAATAAAAACACTATCAGTCACAATACTGGAATACATTTTATTGTTATTTTTATTATTATTATTATTCTTATTATTATATTTTTAAAAGAAGTCTTTAATGTTCACCAAAGTTGCATTAAAAAGTGTTAATTAAATGACCTTTCCAGTAAATAATAAATATTCATAATTAGCTCATATATTTAACAAACACATACTTTGTTAGCAGTGACTTCGTGAAGCCATCCGTTCTGTGCACTTCTCACATAATAAATAAATAATATGCATCAGACGTAAGAGTTAACAATTCAAACATCACGTTGCTTGAAAGGTAAAGACAGCTCAACACTTTGTTGAGGACTGCAAAGTGGCATTAATTTCACACTAAGAAGGGTTTCACACTGTTCCACGCTCCGCATCGAATACATCTTCCCCGTCTCTCTCACCGCAAGAAAATGACTGCACCGGAGAAGGACACCAACCATGTGGGTAATAAACATGAATGGTGGCGCATCTGAGAGAGAACAAATGAGAACAGGGCTGAAAAAAGTAGAAAGAAGTGGCTGTCAAAAGAGCTCTGTTTTCTCATCATTACCGAGGAAGGGGAAAACAAAGAAGCATCTGTCTCTAGACCTTGAGAGGAGGATCCGTCTTGAGCAGGAGAAATAATCAAGCAAAAAGATGATGCGATGCTTCCCTACTTCACAGCCTGGATCTCTGAAGAAATACTAAATCAGTGGAGCTTCAAAAGAGCTGTGGAGGAAGAGGATGCTGAAGCCCCGAGTGATGGAGAGGAATGGAGAAAGGCTGTCCCCTTGTGTTTGCTTGGGGTTCTGCGTGAACGTGCGGCGTAACCTGCGTGATGCTGTCAGACCGCCCTTCAGGAGACGCCACGGAGACCAAACGTGAACGTTGTTTTGAAGCTACAACCGTTAAACCATTTTTATATAAACGTAATGACAAAAACATCTGAAACTATGATATATAGATATAAAGAAGCTTCTTCGGAACGCCAACAAATACTATAATAGTTTATGAATAATACTGTGAGAATATGAACGTTAAAGTGGCATTTTATTGTAAAGGTCATCAGTTTCATCTGTGAAGACAACATAAAATGACATCACATTTTGACATCACATAGCAACACGATTACATCACATAGCAACACATGAAATTGAATTATATATATATATATGTATCATTTTTTTATTCTTTTTTTTAACAACAGCAACACACAAATAGCATGAGAATTAAGTTGACAAAATTACAAATAGCATGATAGAGATGTTCTTTGGTGTTTTGTTGTTGTTGTTGTTTACAGTTTCCTGTCACACCATAGGACACACTGATACGCCAACAACACACACACACACACACACACACACATTATACATATATATATATATATATATAATTTAAAAATGAGGCAAAATTCAAATATAATTCAAATTAAGCCATTAAGAGAATACCTTTAACCGTTTATATATAAAACAACAGAATCTTAATGCATTCATTATAATGCCCTCATATTCTGTATTATACCTACAGAAAGTATAATGCATCAACACACATGGCTAACGTCCAATTTCAGGATGTTAACATAAATTATATCTATAGTTATGTTTTACTATATTCCTTAAATGCTAAATAACGAGGGATTACTGTGAATTAGCGGTCAGTATAGGAGCCGTGTCCTGCAGCGGTCGGCAGTAAGTGGTTTGCTGTTTGTGTCAGTTTGTGTTTTGCAGGGACTGTAAGGCAGAGCATCACGAGGGCCCCTGCAGACAGAGGACAGGCACCGCGACAGGAAGCGCCCCGCAGGTGAGCACTCCGCACTTTTAATATTAGCTCATCACATATGCATGGACACAGTTCAATTTATGTTGGCTGGATATCATCAGTCATCTCACGAGGTGAAAATCTGCTTAAATATTCTCGAGCGGCCCAGAGAATCTAGTCGTAATGGTGTCGGGCGGAGGACAGTGCCTACGAGCTATTCACAAATCACCTGATTCATAAAAGAATCATATAAGAGAGGAATTTAAAGCTCTTTAAGATCAGATCTGTCTTTCTCACTGTGCTGCGTTTGATCCCTGCTGTGTGTGAGTTTCAGGGTTATATTGTAGATGAAGAGGCAGCTCTCCGTGCTCGCTGGGAACAGGCCTCACAGGAGACTATAGCCAAACCACTCACCCCTGCCCCAAATGCCAAGTTCCTGTGGAAAAAAATGGTATGAATAGTTTAGGACTATATATATATATATATATATGTATATATATGTATGTATGTATATATATATATATATATATATATATATATATATATATATATATATATATATATGATTCTGAAAGTGCTTGTAATTATATTGCATTGTATTTTAAAAATAGTACTTTTTTCTTAAATGATTGCATAATATTGATATTGGTGGTGCCAAATTATAAATATATAAATGCAACCCAAATTCTGGAAATGTTGGGAGAGTTTTTACATTTGAATCTAATGACAACAAAAGAATTTCAAATCAAATCAAGCCGATATTTGATTCACAATAGAACATAGATAACGTAACAAACTGAGAAAATGGAAAGGGTTTATGCACAAAATGAGCTCATTTTCTGAGTTTCTGGAGTTTTGTTGTTTGGTATCATACCTGTCTGATACAGGTTTCCAGCTAGTGAAGGGTTTGTGGTCATCTTCGACATGTTTTTAATTTAAAGGTGAAAGATCTGGAGGCCAGTTGAGCACCGTACTCTTCTTGCTGTTGTAATAGCTGCATTGTCCTGCTGAAATACACAAGGCCTTCCCTGAAATAGACGTCATCTGGGGGAGAGCATATGTTGCTCTAAAACCTTTATATACCTTTCAGCTTTCATAGTGCCTTTCAAGACCTCTCTAAGACACCCCTTCTATAGCTGATCGTGTTACAGACCTGATGGCAATTAACTTAACTAGCAATGTTCTTCCAGCTTAATCTTTTCAAAATGTCTTCCTTGTTCAGCCCTTTGTTGTCTCCATACCAACTTTTTTGAGACCTGTAGCAGGCATCGAATTTGAAAGGAGCTTATTGGATAAAAGTGTAAAATTTCTCAATTTAAACATTTGTTGGGTTAATGTTCTACTGTGACTAAAATATTGGCTCATGTGATTCAAGAGTCTTTTCGTTTTGATTTTATTCAAACGTCCAAAACGTCCCAACAGTTCTGGCATGAACCTCTAGATGGCGCCGTCTGATAGGTCTAACTCAATGTGACACGATGACATCATTATCACTCGGCGCAGCTGATTGGTTCTCTCCTGCTACACGTTAAAATACACGACTATTGCCTGTAGCAGATGCAGCTAGTGCAGCAAAATGAACGGATCTTTTTTTGGAGTCATGTCGTTCATTTTATCAAAACATCATTCAAATGTTATGAGTCACTTCCCTATGTCTACTACTTATGCAAATGTCGATCACACAGCAAACAATACAAAACTGTAACGCTGTGAAAAGCAGAAAAGACTAATTCATTGTTTACCTGGATCTTTAGTCTATGATTGGCTCAGCTCTTATCTGACAAGTCTTTGGGTCTGAGTTGTTTGTTTATCGCATGACGACCTCGTACGATTAAACCCGATGCAGCATGAGCCGTAAAGAGAATTGATTTGTTCGTCTCGAGTCTTCGGGTTCATCATTTGACAGCCCCATAAGCTTTAACCAATGCAGTATGATCCGGAAAGAGAACTGAGTGCTTCGAACTAATTCCAGTGCAGAATCTATAGGATATTGCGAATATTTACAGTATCTCAGTCATTGATAAGTTATCTTTGTTTTTATCTTTTACCTTGAAAATTGCACTGTAAAGATGGAGTCTCTTGCCTTGTGTCTGTTATCTTGCTCAGGTGGCTGCATGCACATGGTGTGTCCAAGTCCGCCAGTGTAAGTTTGAATGGTGCTGGCTCTGTTGTGTGGAGTGGAACAGAGAATGCATGGGAAACCACTGGTTCGGATGAGCCAGATGTGCTCTCACCGTGAGCTAAACTCAGGAAATGGAAACCTCGCAGGACTCTAGCCAATCGTTAGCGCTGCTGCAGGTACACGTCATGAATGCTGCTGACGTTCAAAAGAATCTGTGGTAACCACACATATTTTGAGTGTGATGGAATAAAAATTGTAGTGTTATTAAAATGTTATAATGAAATGCTGAGTCATGTTTTCCTTTAAGTCATCAGGCTCCAATGCGTGTGATTTCCTGGGAGTAGGTCTATTACAAGTAATCACAATGGAAGTGTTTCAGGTTTTCTCACCCCTAATTTATTTTTTTTGAAAATTTATTTTTTTTCTGTGACGTGTGATCATTACTTTCAAAGCTGAAAAACAAAGCTGATTGGCTGCATCATTCTCCACTTACCCTAGGCACGGCTTGTGGAAAAGACAATATTTTCTACTTTCAAGGAAGGCATCGCGGGTTTACTACCGCAGAAGCCGACGAGCTCTATTGTTTTTGAACTGAAGCCAATAAGTCATTTTTTAGCGAATCAGCGCGCTGTATTCAGGTCAGGTGACAAGGAGTCAAGCTTGTGTTCTTCACGAGTAACCATAGCGACAGTGACGGAAGTAATTTCAAAGATGGCGACGTCCATAAAACTAAAAACTTGAAGTGGCGCCCCAGCCAACGATCACTGTTGGACGTCAAATACAGATAGATAGAGAGAGAGATAGATAGATCTGGGAATACAGACTCGACTCCTTTTGCATGTTCATACAGACAGAGCTCTAAACATAACTACGCTGCTGTGTGAACAAGACTTTTTGAGACGCACCTGTAAAGAAAATATGGTTGTCAATCCCAAATACTGGACCGACTACCGCTGTGTGATCGTGAGATGCGCTAGCTGAGGGAAGTCTCATTATTAGTAGACTAAAAGTGTTTGAAGATAGATTATTTCGATTAACTTGATGAATCTATGACATCTTCTTCAGGGCGTAAAGGTTAAAAAATGTTTTCTCTAAAACATTGAATGTTGCTATAAAAGTCTCTAGGGATCTCTATAGGGACAGTAAGATTCAGTTACATTATCATTCATGAAGAAAAAAAAAAAAAAAAAAAAAGGGCAATCAATTTGAATTCATATGCTATTTTACATTCTCAGCCTTAAGAAAAAATGACCAGTTGTCTACCGGTTACGGTTTAATGTTCAGTGAATGTCAGCCTGTCGACTCGTGTTGTTTTCCACTGCTGATGTAATTTGACATCTGTCAATGCATGATGTCACCGCATTCCTATCATGTCAATCATTTACGGCCGCAGTTTCTCACAGCTGTCCGCTCATCAATATGATCCAGACCAGCGGGGCAACAGTTTCCAGAGGAAGTGAACACGAGGCCCTCAAATCAAGCCCAAGGCTGATAACTAGTTTAAGCAACTTAAAATAGACTGTTTACCCAATATCCATCTGCGTTTTCTGTTCACCTGTTAGCTTAGCAACATGCTAACAGTCCACTGTAATCAGCGTAGAGCTCCACTGGTGACGTTCCTTATTAGATGCTGCTTTCAGAAGTCCACACAAACCTATCTGTGTGCTTTATGATTTATACGATGATTAGATGACTCTTGATGGTCATTATCTGTTAAAACGGGACACTCAGTGCTGGTGCCATAAACAGACCCTAAACATAATCCTGTGCCGTTCCCTCGAGACCTTTAGTTAAACATTATGAGACATTATGTTATTTTATTATGATTTATTGCAGGGAGGGTGTAACTGGATGTCTAACACACATGTGCTTAACGACTCAGCAAATCATCTGAAGACAAACACAGCCCGTTATTAAAAACGCTCGATACGCAGGCTATACCGATGTGAAGCTGCTGATTTTCTGCTCTACTGGCTCCATTGCACCTCTGCTCAGTTTATGTTTTGTGCTGTAAGTTCACTCTTCTAGCATCTTAAGAAGGAAAAGGAGATCTTCGGGTGCTCTCGGCTGAATACAGCAGGAGAATGAAGAGATTCAGTGGAGTTGGACCTGACAGGCCCGAAAACCTTGAGCTTGAACTGACCGATGGAGTCTCTTGTCAGGTGGGGGAACAGCTTTCTGTCTTTGCTTGAATTTTTTCTATTGTTGTTTTTTTTTTCAGGAAAAAAAAATCTATACAATTTATGGTAAAACAGCAACAGCTGTTCTTTGCAGTTCCTAATTAATTGTGCATGTATTTGATTCATTTATATGCGTTCATGTAACAATAATTATTGTAATAAAAGTAATAAATATAGAAATAAGTATTGTAATACAAAAAAAATGATGGTAAGGACAGATCCACATGTTAAATCAAAGCTGATGTAACTTCATATATTAGTAACTAACACAAAAAAAGCTAAAACAATAAACATTAGCAACTTAAGAGGCACATATCTGATCAAAATAAATAAACAAAGATTAAACAATTATTACAAGGTAATAATATAATGTAAATTTATAGTATTTATGTGTATTATTTATGGTTATTGTCACTGTAATCTACAAAAACAGAATTCTTTTCACTTCTAAGACAAAAATATTAACCACTTACTGTTTATTAATTGCCATTTTTTTACACTTGTTTTTTTTTTGTTATATTAATAACATTTTGAACCGTCATTTAGTGTTGCTTTTACTCTTTTGTATGTGTGGCTGCAGTCGGTGAAGCCATCCATTGCTTCTCCAGTGTCTGTGGCATCGGTTAAAGATGTGGGGAGGTCAGTCGCTCACCTGGCATCCTATGCCCGAGGACGCTGGAAACATGCTGCCCGCAAGTCCGTCAGGAAGAAACCCACAGGTATTTCACATAAATGCGTGTCATATGCCATTACATGGCAACAAACTCTTCGCCTGCTTTGAAGATGGTTTAATAAAATAGTCTACTCTTTAAAAAAAAATATGTGTTTTGATTTGTTTACCCTTAGAAAAAGGTATTGTAGTTATACCAGAGCACCGATGGTATCAGAGGACAGTATTTTGGCCTAATTTGAAAGAATAGAAATAAAATTAAATAAAGAGAAGCTCGTTTGAGAGCCATCCTGTCGCAGATCTAGACAGGTGGAGCTGGTGGAGGTGGAGGGGTTCAGAGGAACACTTACAGAGCTGCAGAACCAGCTTATTTTCCGACGTGCATGCAAGATGTTTTCCTGTGAATGTGCACGCTAAACGTTTACAATAATGCATTTAAAATAATAAAAATAATAATAACAAACACCATTTTGCATTATCAAGCAACACAACAGATAGTTGTTTGTATAGCTAAATAAAACTGAAGCAAATGACACCAGAAGCCACATATATGAATGGCCGTGCATGTTCTTACGTTCTCACACTACAGCAGGCTATTTAAACGTGAGCAAGCAATCTCAAGAACCATAGAATTAACTGAGGACAGTCTGCTTGTACTATACAGTAAATTATACCTTTGCTAGCAGATTGCTTATAGATGGTCTATCAGCCTTCGACATCGAGAATATAATCGCTGGTTATAGATTATCGTAAGATTATATAGAGATACACGGTACACGTGAAAGTCAGTCCGAGCTCTAAATGGTTGTATTTTTAGAGGAATATGTAGGGAGCAAATACAAGGGTCTTGCAACGGATGAAGACACGGTAGATGGACAGAAGAAGACGGAGATCCAGCTGAATCGAAGGCTTCTGGATCACTTTCGAGATCTGGCGGACAGCAATAAAGACACAGATGAGGTAATGCACAAAAATAACCAAGTGGCTCCACTGAGCTTCGGGAGGACACGGTGCGTCACGCAGCGATACCGACTTTTGTTTTCAGGTGGACCTGCAGTTTTTGAATGACGTCCTCACGAACGGAGCTGACCCGAACTCAGCAGATAAATATGGGCAAACGGCCCTCCACGAGGTTAATGTTTGATTTGAGCGTTCAGCCGTCGAGAATATAGGTGACACTGTAAATGATTCACAGTTGTTTGTGTTTACTGGTAGATATCTCGGGCATGGAACGTGGACGTCATGCGGTTTTTCCTAGAAAGAGGGGCCGATTTTCAGAGGGCCGATGCTTTCGGAGTGACTCCTCTTCATGTAGCCGCTGCTCTGGATTATGAGGAGATGATGCTGTTCCTGTTAGAAAGACAAGGTGCGTTTATGTGCGTCGTTTATCGGCAAAATTTTGAATTTAAGAACTGCGTGTATGTGAACTCACCTTAACACGCTGGATGCTGAAAGAAAAAGAATCGCAATTAAGCCTGATTCAAAGAAGACATTAAGCAGTATATGCCATTCAATGTCTTTTACATTCAAGTGAATCAAATAAATTGTGCTAAATCAAAAAATCTATAAAAAATTATATATATATATATATTATTATAATTATTTTCACAAATATACACCCCTGAAATAAATAATATTTTATATATATTTAAATTGAAAGTAGTTGTTTTAAACCGTAGCAATATTTTAACAATATCAAAATATAAATATTTTTGTTGAAATAAATGTAGGCTTAGTATTTAACAATTTTAAAAATATCAGTGATTGCAAACTTTTAACTGACTTCTTACAGAAAATATATATTTAATTTTATTTTGCGTATAATTCTGATAACATTCCAAACACTGACGCGGTGTCTGCATGCTTTGTTTCTGATATTTTATTCTTACGGCAGCTGACATCGAAGCTTGCACGTATAAAGACAAGCAGACCCCCCTGCACTTTGCTGCCAAGAACGACGCTGTCGGGGCGGTCAGGATCTTACTGCAGAACGGGGCGGACATTGCTGTACGAGACTACAAAGAGAGAACACCTCTACAGCTGGCTGCTAACTTCGGTAAGGCTTTTATAACTCCACGAAGTCGGACCTGATCTGTTGACGTCTCCTGATGCTGATGTCTCTACTCTTCTGACTCCTGTGTGTTATACAGATCGGAGCGAGGCAGCGCGTCTGCTGCTGAGGTTTGGAGCAGATGCCGGGGTTCAGGACTCTGATGGACAGCTCTGCATTACTGCCATGATTGCTAAAATGACCCCCGTGGTGAGGATTCGAGGATCGGATTTGATTCAGTACAACTTAATCAGCGGCGTTTATGGCATCACATGTATTCATTTAGCAGATGTTTCCAACATGACTTTAAAATAAGCTTACTGTCAAATCCCATTAATCCGAGAAAAACCACAGTGCAAGTATTGCTGCTATTATTTTTTTTCCGTTCTTGCAAGGTTCATGCAGTTTTTTTTTTTTACGCAATGCAAGCTAGGGAAATAACGAACAAACCTCACGTGAACCTCAGCTTATTTTTTTAATAAACGGTCGAAAACTTGGTCGAGGAACGATGCTGATACCTTTAAAATGTCCTTAACGACCTTAAACGTTTGAACTTTTGTACACGGAGATGTTTTAATGATCCTCATCTTTGTGTTGACAGGCTGATCTGGCGATGAATCAGTTCCACATGAAAGACCGAATGGCCCGGCAGCAGTTCTTCTACCTTCATCTGATGGAGCCCAAGCCTGCTGACAGGACAAACCCCAAAGCTTCTGATCCATCATCACCGGTACACATCTTTAAGCGTGTTTCCCACATACGTTTTTGCACATACGGTTTCTGAGATTCGTCTCTGTCCACAGCTGGAGTTTATAGTCAGTCAGGGTAAACTGGATCTCGTCATGCACCCTGTAGTGCTCAAACTCATCACGGTCAAATGGAACTTATATGGCAGGTAAACCAACATCAAGTCTGATTCAAGGAGAAACGCCAGGTTAACGTCACATTAAATGTTGTCCTACAGAAAGGGCGCCTGGATACTCCTGCTTCTCAACTTCCTATTTATCGTGTCCTGGACAACAGTGGCCATATCTGTGTCAGTACGCCCGGATGGAGATCGGTACAATCTTCCTCAGGTCGGATTGACTATAATCTCAGTAGAACTTTTTAATACACGTGGTTACACTGGACATGTTTTTTTTCCCCACATTATCGAGAATGCATCGTTCCAAAATCATTTTTATGCTCATGCCAATGCACTTCTCTTGGTAGGACTGGTGGCGTGTGTTGCTGGTGGTTTTGGCTCTAGCTCTGACCGTGACTGAGGTGTACAGGGAGGTGATGGAGATTGTGAGGTCTAGGAGGAAACTGAGGCACTGGCAGCGCTGGACTGTGAGGAAAGTCAACGAGGACTTGGGCTGCTCTCACCCTATGTGGCCCGAGGTAACGCGCTGAAACGGTTCACGCTCACTTATACTCGGTCTCATTTAAGAGTGGAAATAAATAAGGGATAGCGGGCTTACAGACTGCATTAACAATTCAAATCTATTGATTTTGAAATCAATCCAGTGTTTCTGACTATAGGGTTAGTTCACCCAAAAAATACAATTCTGTCATCATTTATTCACCTTTGTTTCAGCTTTTGTTTGTCGTTTGACCGTATCTGGTGTGAGCAGTGTTTACGTGTGAATAAAATCACGATATTGAGATGCATGAAATCTGATGAAATCCTGTGTAAATCCTTTCTCTGGATTAAACATTATAATTTCACGATGTTTCTATATAATATTGAAGCATTACGTTTTGTGTAGAGTTGGACTTTTACTGGAAGAGGTACAGAACTCTCTTAGTTTTATTTTGATGATCAGAAGTCTTAAGAACAATATGAAGATGAATAATTGATGACAGAACATTTAAATATTTCAGTCAACAAGCCCTTTAAAAATTATATATATACTGTATTACATATTTCAATCTATATATTCACTTACAATGTTGTCAATGGGGGAGTGTTAAAATACAAACATTTCAAATCTGAAAAGAAGGCACCTTTTAACTGCTATCTTAGTTAATCAGCCACTCTCAAACAACCAACAGGTGTGTGTGTGTGTGTGTGTGTGACAGAGAGAGAGAGAGAGAGAGAGAGAGAGAGAGAGAGAGAGAGAGAGAGAGAGAGAGAGAGAGAGAGAGAGAGAAGAAACAAGTTAACAAGACACTGATTAAACCATGACACTGAATGATTGTCAGTGCTGGGAAGGTGACCATAGGTTACAGGTTACAATTGATCCTGTTAAAATGCAAAAGTGAGTTCAGTTACTTTATTGATGAGCCCGATATGATTTGATTACTTGTTGGGTACTTTTTCAAATTTCTAATGAATGTTTTCACCTGCTACTCATTTTCAAACATTTTAAAACAGGGAGGATTAACCACACGGTAATACTCAACACTGATTACCAAAAATCCATTTGAAATAAGGCGATAATAAGATAAATAATAATAAATCAGATGAGGATCTTATCAGGAGGAATAAATAAAAAATAAAATAATAATAGTAATTCATATACGTTGGCCACAAAGGAAATAAAACGTTTTGAATGAGCATCCTATTCTGTGTTCTGAAACATTAGTGTCTCGTATTTTATAGCAGTCAGTTCAATTGGGGAAAGGAATCAATTAAATCTGTGTGTGTGTGTGTGTGTGTGTGTGGATTTTTGGGGACACAAATTTGTTTAATGACATGTGTATGACAGAGGTATTACAATTTGAAGGTGGTTTATGAGGTCGCTGCCAATGTCCCCATAATTCAAAAGGCTTACATTTTTTTTTGAAAATCTAAAAAAGCTGAAAGTTTCCTGTAAGGAGTAGGTTTAGGTGTAGGGTTGGTGTAGGACAATAGCAATCCATTACGCATATAGAGAGTACTCATAAACCACAAATACCAACATGTGAGTGTGTGTGTCTGTGTGTGTGTGTGTGTGTGTGTGTGTGTGTGTGTGTGTGTAAACCCTAATCCTATAGTAAATGCATATAACACTATAATCCTACATAGTAAACGCAGTCTTGGTGAACATAAGAGATGCTATGTTTTTTTGTTTTCTTTTAACAGGAACGCAAATACTTGGAAGACCAAATAAAGTATATTCGAAACCTGAAAGGATCCTACTCTCAAGACTCCTGGTAATGCGCAGCACTCATAATAAGCTAGCACACAGTGGAACGCGAAAGAGGTATGTGTGTGACTAAACATGCTGATATGTCTGACGCAGGAATATCTTTGATTGGCTGGTCTATTCGCTGCTGCTGGCCGTTCTGGGCATCCACTTGGCAGATATATTCCTAGTGTCTGAGTCACTTCGACAGAACAGTCTTCGCCTCTTCGCCGTGTCCATTATTTTCCTGTGGCTAAGGCTGATGAAGCATGTCCGAGCCTTTAGGTAATGCGTCTTTTTGAAATCTCCATTTGGAAAAAAAAAAGCGTTTTTGTAAAATAGAGGTCATGAAGTGTGTGACTTTTGGGTGAAGCGCGGAGAACCGTAGGCTCTGTAGGAACACCTGGTCAGTGGCAGTTACCATAGATACTCAGATATAATGTCAACACCTTTTGGGTGTCCTGACTGCTGTGACACACGCTGCCACCTGGCCAGGGGCCCGAATAGCACTGCTTTCACATCTCAGGTTTCTCTGAGGCTCCACAGGTGGCCTCTTCTTTGTGGTGCTAGGTAACCATGGGAACATATGGTCAGTGTTACGGTAGTCATGGAAACATAAGCACGCTAAGTCACTTCTGAATGCTAAAATCGCAAATTTAATTTTTATTGTTACTTATATTTTATTTATTTATTCATTTATTTTACTCTGTATTCGTCAAAGAAAATTCTAGGGGGAAAATAATAAACAACAAAAATGTTAAGCAGCACTGTTTTTAACGTTGAATATTAGAATTTCAGCTTTGCTGTTGAGGAAATAAATTACATTCAAAAAGTTAAATGGTAATAATGCTAATTATTATTACTGTTTTTACTGTATTTATGAGCAAATAACGACAGTGGTGCTTTGATGGGCATAAAATGCTTCTTTTAAATAAATAAATGCATACATACATAAAGGGTTTAACCATAAAATATTCTGAGCCAAAAATAAATATTACACCATTTCCTGATTTACTTGATTTACCCACTAAAATGTCATTCAGTGTAAGAGTTTTGTCAGGCATATTATTACCAAAAATCGATTTATGACGCATTAAAATATACTCCAAATACTAATGCGTTTTTTTTAAATTTGCTACAATAGGTTTTGCCCATTTTTCAAATTTAATACGCTTCCTTATTCTTTTATATATTTTAATATGTACAAGTCAGAATAGGCATATTGTTTGAATTTGAATTTTCTCCAAAAACTTAAAAAAAAAAAAAAAAAAACTATTTAAAAACCTTAAAAGTAGACACTTTACTTTCTATGGACATAAAACCTCTTTTGTGAATTTCTTTTGATGTTGACATCTTGACATCTTTGACCTGCATACGTCGTCATGACCCCAAAAGAAAGAAAGAAAAGAGGTTTGGAACAACATTTAGGGATAGCAAATCATGACATTTTCTCTCTTTGATGGTTTTTACTTCTGAAAACTGATCTTTGCACTCTATTGGCCTACAACAGGACACACGATTATACTCGGGTAATGTCTAGTTTCATTCTGTAGGGCGATGGGGCCCTTCATTGTCATGCTGGGGAAGATCGCAGGAGATGTGCTGCGTTTCTTTTTCTCTATATAGAGATCTTCATCCCGTATGCCTGTGCTTTCTGGATCATATTTGGAGGTACTGTCACAAAGACTCGCAGTACAGTATATAACTGTATAAAAATGCATGCGATATAAACGTCGTGTCTGCTGCTCTCAGGATTAGCTCAGGTGCCGAGCATGGAGACGGTTCCTGTTCTGCTGTACAGCCTGTACCGCATCACGCTGGTGGACGAGTATGAGTTTGATGCCATGCTGGATGTGGATGCGGTGATGGCCTGCCTGCTGTGTGGGGCGTTCCTGGCCCTGTCTGCTGTTCTCTGTGTTAATTTGCTGATTGCTCTGCTTTCTGACACCTTCCAAAGGTATTAATTACTTGCACACACTTTTATCATATCATATGTTTATTAGGGTGTGACAATACATGAATAAACTGACACATCAATCAAGCAACTAATGGAATTAATTTTTTCAGTGCTGCCAAAATGATTTATATATATATATATATATATATATATATATATGTATATATATATATATATATATATGTATATGTATATATGTGTGTATATATGTGTATATATATATATGTATATATATATGTATATGTGTATATATATGTGTGTGTTTATATATATATATATATATATATATATATATATATATATATATATATATATGTATATATATATATATATATATGTATATATATGTATATGTATATATATATGTATATGTATATATATACACACAAACACATGCATGTATATATTTATATACATTTTTATATTTATTATATAAGAAAATTATATATTCAATATATTATATATTCATATATATTCAATATATGTTTATATGATATGATATGAATATAAAAAAACGTATTTTCAAAATATATACTTAATGTGTTTGTATTTAGAGATACATAATAAAAATACACATCACACACGTTATGTATGTTATGTAACAAAACCTTTTTATTTTTAATGCGATTAATTGCAATTAATCCTTTGAAAGCACTGTTTTTTCTTTTAATACTATGGATGCCACTGGTTACCGTCAGTTGTTTGGGTGAACCATCCCAAATCAAAATGTCCCACTCCCAGTGTTTATAGCTCTTATTTTGTTCTTTTGGGAAAGGCACCGTCAATGTGATTTCCCGTTGTACTGAAACCACCCTCGCTCTTCCGTTTGTGTTTACAGGGTCTACGACAGCGCTGGCCAACGCGGTGATGCAACAAGCCGCTATCATCCTGCAAATAGAGGAATCCATGCCCTGTCTGAGACGTTGCTATGACAACGAGTACATCCACCAGCGCTGCGCCCCGCTCGGTGAATTCTACGACGATGACGTCACCACTAACCCAGAACAACACGCAGAGATGAAGAAGCTCACGGAACAGATCAAGGTGCCTGCATTGACGGCCGCCGCGTGTGCTGTCTGTCGCATCCCAGGATAACTGAGTCTTTGCATGTTCTGCAGGATACTTTAGATAAATATTTGAGCATCCAGAAGGAGACCCTCTCACCCCAGCTAGCCTGCGCAGGTGCCAGAGAAGATACCACAAGGTCGGCTGATAAACGTCTTGAAACCTCTTGGTCACAGATTGTTACATTTTACCATGAATAACGTGTATTTTGATGCTGCTGGAAAGCCTGCATAACATTATTACTATTTATTTATTTTACAAAAGGAGAAGCGCTGCGCTTCCAGAGAAAGAAGAACATCTCAAGACTCTTCACAGACTTCAGAAGGACCAGCAGAAGCAGAGTCAGGACCTCAGTGAGCTGAAGGCCGAAGTGAAGGAACTCCACAGTTTGCTTCTCAAACTAATACAGCCCAAGATATGTAAGATATGGGTTCATTCTAAATTAATTTCAGTTCAGTTAATTTCTATTGACACTGCCATTGATATTAAACGACTGTCTGGTGTGTGTTTTTTTTTTTTTTTTTTTTTTTACAGCTGCTGATGATGACAAGAAACCCTCAAATCAACCTAGCTTACAGTAAAAAACTCTGAAACTAACAAACGGAGTGCAGAAATCTATATTTAGTTCACAAAGACTTCGTAATTTTGCAACCTGCAGTTGTTATGCATTGTACCCGAGTTACTGTAACACTATCTGCATATTTGCACCTATATTAGAGTGGCTTTATTTGAATGATTTTAATGATAAAATGTGAAACAAGATGTTTAAGTCTCTCGTTTCTTTCAGTTGTAATCAGAAATGTTTGTTGGGCAGCACGACAGGATGATTTCTGAAGTATTGAAGACTGGAGTGACAACGCTGAAAATACACTCTGCATCGCAGGAATAAATTACATCTCAAAATAAATTCAGAACTTTGTTTTGATCCAAAAAAGCATCAGTGATTTTGTGAAGTTGTTGACATATTGTGCGAAACATAACTAGTTATCAGCTACTAGTCCTGATAACCGAGGGACGGAAGTATTAGGGTATCGATTGATTAATGAATTAAGTAGGATTATTGCTACTAATAATCTGCTGTAAAGCTATCAAATCTGTTTTGTGTTCGGATTCAAAAATGTGGCGTCATGCGAAGATCAACAGAGCTGCTGTGAAACGAAAACATTTCTTCATAAATCCACTGTGTGTCAAAACCGCGTTATGTAGCCTATTCAGGGCGCTTACTAGAGAAACAACAGCGCGAGGGACAGTTCAGTTACTGCGAGAGCAGCTCTTCTAAAACTCCTGCGAGAGGGAGTGGCTATTATTATGGCGTGTCACCGGGGCAACGGCGGGGACACTTTTCCATTAGTCAGCTGAAAAGTTTTCCAGCTCTTAGGCGGAAGCAGCGCGCGCGGCTGATTTCCGCTTCCCTCTCCGCCGCTCGCTTCTGCTGCTGCTGCTGCTGGACGCTGAAGGAAAGATGGCGGCGGCCGAGACCGATCGCGACGCACCGTCCGCTCTGTGTAGCGAATTCCTCAATTTCTCCGCGAAGGACACCGCTGCGGTAAGCGACAGTTTCTCAAATACTCCCCGAAACGCATCTTCCGACGAATCGAATGCATCGGTTGGCTGTAAAAGAAGCGCCGCCGATGTATTTTGGGTTTTTCTCGCCCCTCGTCTCGGGTTGTTTTGCTCAGCGTCGCTCTGCTAGCGCGCTAACGGCTAGCCCGTGAGATTTTCACACCTCAAGCTCCAAAACGCGCGCTTGACACTCGGTGTTTATTGAATGCAGCTGCGAGTGAAACATTTCGTTCGTTTCTCGCCTTTCGGGTTTAGCTCGTGGGTTCGCTGGCGGAGATATCGACGTTTAAGGAGATCTGTCAAGAGTTGGATAAAAACAACTGGCTGCTTTGTTCGTCGTCTTTACGTCATGTAGTTTACGGTGTAATTAACGTTGCCTCACGAACAGCTCTTTTAAAAGTCTTAAAAGCTAACGGTAAAACACAGCTCGGGAATGTTTGTAGTATTGTCGCATTGTAAAAATAACAAACAAACAAAAAAACAGTATTTCTGGTTTCTTTCTTTGTACAGCAGGTGTTGTGGTTTACAAACGAAACATTAATTTTATGGCCCAGTTAGGTGTTTTTCATTTTGTAAATTGGCTGACCCGCCGCATTTACATGCCGCGTCCGTCTCAAACGCGTAAGTAGGTTTGTTTTCACAGAGCAGCTCAGGTGGTGGTTGTATTAAACCGCACGCAAGTTCGGCAGACAGAAAGACAGCACTGCAGCGTCATGTGCATGCGAGACGCGGGTGACTGCGCTTTAGGTCTGCGCGGAGACCGCTTCAAGTCTCAAACAACTTTTGAATGGTCTGGAAACGGATGCTGGATTGTTTAGCAATACGCTCCGGCGCCGAATCCAGGTTAGTAGGTCGATGTAGACGGTCGCAAAGACTGCCAAGTTCCGCTTACTGTGCGCACGTAATCCCTGGCTCTCCTTACATGCGTGCGGGTGCTGCGGCACATGCGTCCTGTTGGGCATCAGCTAGGCTGTTACTGTACAACAGTGCTGTGAAAAAGGGCACACTATAAAACCTATTGAGCCATGACTCTTATGACTGTCTTCTAAAGAAGCATCTGAACTAGGAAAAGGAAAAACAAGGTGTTTGTGTCATTTCTGGAATGTTTTTTGGAGTGCATCTTGGGATTCTATTCATAATTAAGTTGTTATTGAAGTTTTATATATATATATATATATATATATATATATATATATATATATATATATATATATATATATATATATATATATATATATAGCCATGATGGTTATGAAATAAGCACTTTTAGAACAAAAGCTAGGGTATACTATTATTTTAATATTTTGGTAGAAACTTATTATAGTCACCAAGTCTGCATTTGGCCTAAAATAAAAGCCGTAATATAGTGAAAAGTATTGCAATTATTAAAATTCAATAGCTTTCTAATCCAGTCTTTAGTGTGCTTTGCTGCCTAAGAAACATTAAGACAGTTGTGCTGCTTAACTTTTTTTTTTTTTTACACTTATTATTCAGGGTTCTTTAATGAATAGAAGACTCAAAAAGAATTTCTTTGAATTTATGTAACATTTTAAGCGCTCACTTTTCACTTTTGACTGGTTTAATGCATTCTTGCTGATTTAAATGTATTCATTTATTTAAAAAAACAATTAAAGAATACATGTTTAAATTGTTTCTTATATACCCATACATAAGAAACATCAGATGAATTCTATAATAATGCATAAAGTTATGGCAGCTATATCTTGTGATGTCTCCACTTTCCTTTTTTTATTATTTAATGTAATTCTTTTTTTAATTCATTTGAAGGTTGATGCCTGAACTTAATCTGGCAAATACATTTTGAAAAATATGAAAAACAATATGCGAAATAATCAGTAGAACACGGTTATGTAATATTTAATATTATTTCCAACTTAAAATACTGTTATTGTGAAAAGATTTTGGTCATACCGCGTACCTCTATGATCTTCGTGTCATTGTACTTGTCAGAGAATAAACTTGCGTGGGAAATGTTTTAGAAAAGTACCTCGTTCCAGGCCATGCAAATATAAAACGGCGGTGCAGTCATAGACCGGCCACCTGACCTTTGTCCACCCGACCTGTTTACTTTGCCAGTTATGGTTTTAGTTCATTTCTTGGGCTCTGTGTGCCTGCTTTTTGTCAATTAATTCAATGTTTT
This sequence comes from Puntigrus tetrazona, assembly GCF_018831695.1. Lineage (NCBI taxonomy): Eukaryota > Metazoa > Chordata > Actinopteri > Cypriniformes > Cyprinidae > Puntigrus > Puntigrus tetrazona. The sequence goes on along the minus strand of NC_056703.1, from coordinate 29,321,141 downwards.
ATTATCTATCCATAGAAATGGCTGCAGGTGAGCAACCTGCCCAAAGAGGTGTACCAGCACTTGGCCTGCTACGTCCCCAAGATCTACTGCCTGGGCCCCAACCTGAACCCTCAGAACGAGGACCTGCTGGCTCAGCTGCTGCTTCAGAGCCCGCTGGAGTGGTACCTGTGCGGGGAAGAGCCGTCCCTGGGATTGGCCAAGCTGGAACAGAACAACCAGCCCTCACAGCTCTGTGGCCACGTGTTTAAAGTGGGAGAGCCGACGTACTCGTGCAGGTATCTCTTTCCGATCCACCCAAAGGAGCGCGTCAATTCTCATCTAGAGTCACAACGATTCTCAGTTCATTCGATTTCGAAAGGCACTAAAGATACAACATTGCGGCTCTCTTCCGAAACCTTGTGAGCTGCTTGCCGTCAGGTGGTTTAGTAGGTTTTGGTCTCCTAATCTCAATAAGGCTGCATTTATTCGATCCGGCTGTTTTCCAATACAAAGTATTTTCAAATTTAACCAGAAACTTTGGCATCAGTCTTCACTGGTAGTGTGTGTCACAGTTGAATTTATGAATTTCTTTCAATGTGTTATTTTATTTTTCTCCGTACCACTCGTAGGCCATGCTGTTGAAGTTGAAGTTGTCGTAGCCGTCTGACCCGGGATACTGTGGGTCAGTGTGTTCCCACAGACACGGCGGTCTTGGCTGAATTAGGTCAGGTTGCTCCGAGGTTAAGTCCTTTAGGCAAGATCGCAGTAAGCCGGCTAAGAGGCCGGAGGTGACTGGACTATGTTCTGTTCTGCTCTGTTTCTTTGAGAAATGAATAAACGGGCTCACATACATCCCCGATACTCAATCACGCTGGTATTATCAGATTTGAGTCTGATCTAGATGATGTGAATGGTGGGAGAAATATATTTAGCATCCTGAGAATTCGCGCAGGTGTCTACATTATACCTAGTTTTGTGTCTTTCGCTGCCAACACCATAGGAATACAAAGAGTCACAGAAAAAATACAAATGTGTAAAAATTGCATTGAATTTTTTTCGTCTTGTCATGATGCAGTTTGTTTATCATTTAGCTAGAATACAACACAATATGAAAGTGTCACAGAGAGAGAAAACTTTTGCCAAAATATTAAAGGCATGGCACAGAAAGCACAGTTCATGTGTGTAGCTTGCGCATTAAAGCCCTGAATGCAGGCTTTAGCAGTAGTCCGTAAGAAGAAAGCTGCTCTGAAAGGACGTCGGGAGCATAATATTGTTAGATTGCCGCTTCAAATTACGAGTTACCGACGACTACATTGTTTTCTGGCACTCAGAACTTCCCGCTGGAACGCAGACTTCTAATGTGGCACTGGATCTGATCCAAAATGCCATTTAAAAAAAAAAAAATAATTATTTTGATATTTGCTCTGGGATGGCTTAATTTATTATTGTAATCAGTGGAATCCTTACCTCTCATTCAATAAACACGAGTGAGTGCAGCGCCTACTAATTTGAAGCAAAAGTTATTCATAAAACAAACCGATTCGGAGTAACTATTTATTTTTTCTAAATGTAGGAAAAACTTAAACCACATGTGCATAAATTCTGAAAGGCTGTGTGGAAAACCTCTTACATGGCGATAGACAATTTCCCCCTTTTTGTCTAAAATATAGCTGTTTTTCACAAGTGAACACAACTTACAAGCAATATAAACAGTTATTTCTCATTTATTTATTGGTGTATAAATGTGGAATTCCTGCTTATGTTTGCACATTGGATTTAAAAGTTACCTAATAGTCTTATAGTCCTAAATGGTCTTATTGTTCAGATGCTTTCAATCAGGATAGATATTATTATTCATTCAAACTCCTTTTATGTAAATCTCTCAAACCGTTGATAGTGGGTTTTAGCCAATATTAGCCTTTAGATTGTACACATCTGCATTTTGAATTTCCAGTAGGAAAACAAATCATTAAGGTACGTTTTAATATACTGGTTTTGCATACTACAATTTGGGACACGCTAATTAAAATTGAGGACTATTTAGGACTGATAGTACGTGAATTGGGACATACTTTGTGAATGCATGCCTTAGAGTTGAGCTAAAATAGAGTATTCAAGTGTTTAGAGCGTCTCTGTGTTATTTAAAACACGGATTAATAGTAGGCAGAGTTCTTTTTTTCCTTATTTGTAATTTACACGATCGAATGTTTTCTTTTTTTTAGGGAGTGTGCAGCCGATCCAACCTGCGTGCTGTGTATGCAGTGCTTCTTAGGCAGCGTTCACAAAGAGCATCGCTACAGGGTAAGAGGAAACAGACACACACACAGCTCTTAAACATCTCCCTCAGGTATGTAACAGCGTGTTGGTGTGACAGCTGCAGGGAAAGTGTCAAATACCGAGTGTACGGGTCCATCTGCTGCAGGTCGGTCTCGTTTGCAGCAGTAGAAGCTCACTGCGCTAGTGCCACGTGGACCCTGACTTCTCGCTAACAAAAAAAAAAATCTTGTTTACATTTGCACAACCAAACTAAGTCCGAGAAGTCATTACGGCTCGACCAAAATGACAGTTTATATATATATTTTTTTAGACGGTGACTCATGGTGCAGATCTGTAAAGGTTACAGGACAGATGGAGCTGTTTATGAATTTATGAAGACCAAACAAAATGACAGCCTGCTCTCAAACCGAAACGGCACTTAAGTTATTTAAACTGTTTTGTCGCCATAGATGCATCGTTTAAAATCAGGTTGTTGCACATTTTAGCATTGGGTTTGCTCTAGAAGATATTCATGTATTAGTAACGCAGGTTTTACTATTTATTCATATTTTTAATGAGTCCCAAACTTTTTTGGAGTCACTATATATAATTTTAACCCCTTAGTGTTTTTTTTTTTTTTTTTTTTTTTTTTTTTTTTTAAGGAACACTAGATCAGACAGTCGTATGCGTCTCTTGACTAATGACTTTGTGACAACGACAGGTCTATTATTTCTAAGATACAGATGTAAGAGACTCTAGATCAGCTTTGAGCCGTCATGTGCTGCTGTCTTTGAGTAAGCGGCTCTTTTGTTCTCTCTGTAGATGACCACCTCAGGTGGAGGAGGTTTCTGTGACTGTGGCGACACGGAGGCCTGGAAGAAGGGCCCTTACTGTCAGAAACACGAGCCCAATATCAGCGACTCTTCTCAGAAGGTGAGACACCCCTTCCCTTTGTGACACGGCATCTAAATACTACAATGATTCTAAATGCCTCTTAATTCTCTACCCTACTTGGCAGTACCACACAAATACTTCAGCATGATGTAATATTCATAGGAACAGCATCGCATCCTATTCACTAGATCTTGAGGATTATTAGAGCTTATATGGGTTAAATCGGAAACAAAGCCTTGTGTTCCCTGTTGTGTTTGGCAGGATCCGTTGGCTAATCTGTCTGATGAGATGATTGCCCGCACATACAATGTTTTCTCCATCATCCTCAAATATGCTGTGGACATGCTCACCTGGGAAAAAGAAGATGAGCTACCTGAAGGCCTCGAGCCACCGTAAGATGCATTCGACTCATGCTACACCTCTTTAGTGTTTTGAAGCAGGGTCACATATTAGCGGTTCGATCAGGAACAGTAACGCTATGTCCTAACTAGACTCGATGCTTTGCCACGACACATGATTGAAAAGTATCTTTCGCGTGTTAATCAGGTTAGGTTTTGTCCTAAGTAACTGACACGTGAAATCGCTCATTTAGAAACGGTTTCTATTTCTGCTATGTCGCGGATGGAACAAAAGCATACAAACTATATGACAGTAGAGCATTTCAGGTGATTATTTGCTTTATTCAAAGTTAAACGTATCTAATATTAGTTCAATCATCATATTATGTACCTTACAGCCACACCGAAAGTAACGACAGTTTACCTCAGATCTTGAAAATAAATTAAAGCAAAGATGACCATTAAATCTGTGAACTCAGTCTGATCAAACAAGTGTATTCCTTGACACATATGTTGTAGATTTAATGGTTAAAAACTATTGTTTATAAATTAGGTTATAAACGTATCAATTTTATTGAATTTATGAATTTATCATTTATTTTGGACAGATTGCCAGTCCATCTGGCAAAGAAAAAGAAAACACAAGTTTTCTATGCATCCAAATTCTGCACAAGAAACACTTTGAAAATGGCCATCTAATAAAGTCTAATTTATTTTATTTAATTTTTTTATAGACTGGAAAAAAACAGTCTTTCTTCAGATTTCAGAGCTAAAAATTTTGTGACACTCAGATTGAGCAAATAGTTTTTCCTTTGACTGAGAAACAGTTTTCTGGGGGATGCGTTTTAGGATTACTGTATATTAGTATATTGTAGGGGTGTAATGATTTGCGTATATCATGTATCGTACGTTTATTTTTAGTTTTTGTACATTAGTTTTTATATAGCAGCATATTCTAAAAATAGAAAAAAAATAAAATGTATGTTTATTTGCGACAAAAAAAAAGACATTTATGACATTAAAACAGCAACATCTGCTGAAGTGCATTGTGCTGCATTTGTTGTCACTGGAACATCCAAGCTGAAGATAATGAGGAAATTACATGGCTTCTTTTGACAAGTGCAACCCCAACAACTAAAAGACACGCCCGTGCTGTGCTCACTAAAGTCTCCACTAACAAGGGGATAAGGATAATCGCTATGATTTGGAAAATGACCATGAATGCGCATTTCGTTGCACCCCTAGTATAATTGGAAGAAATTTAACCTGCTGATTTTTCCTTAAGGGCTCGTGGAGACACGTACTACTGCATGCTGTTTAATGATGAGGTCCACACGTACGAGCAGGTCATCTATACACTACAGAAAGCTGTGAACTGCACCCAGAAAGAGGCCGTCAGCTTCGCCACCACTGTGGACAGAGATGTAAGTTCACCTGCTGTTAGTTCAGGCTTGAAGCCAGGAATGCACTGCGTGTTTTTCAGCTGTCCCAGACGAGGGATTGGATTTGTGAAACAATTGTGGCGAATCAGAAACCCCTGCCTTTGTTTCACGATGCCAGCCTTTAGCCTGAGACAGCCGAAACCGTGCAGTGCGTTTCGGCTTAAGGTTAAGCACAGCTTGTTCTTGCGTTTGTTTATTGATCACTTCTGTTCACTGCATTCAGGGCAGGAAGTCTGTGCGCTTTGGGGACTTCCAGTTTTGCGAGCAGGCCAAATCTGTTATTGTGGTGAGTCCTAAACAATCACAAGTTTGCCTCGGATGTAAAGCTTAACGTGTTGGTTTTTTTGGTGCTCTTTGTACCTTAAGTTCTGATTAATTAGGATATTTAACTAAATATGGAGAAATACTCCCCAATTTGAATGGAACAATTTTAGCATCAGGCAATAATACATAGATTACAAACAAGAGTGATAGTTGTTATTGGTTAAACGATCATAACTATTTCTTATTATCGTTATTGCCAAAAATATGAAACTTTTGCAAAGACACATAAGAATCTCCCACAGACTGACATTATAACACACCTTGCCAATCATCTAAAACACTTTTTGTTTTGCTTTTTGAACGTGTGTTTTGCAGAGGAACACAAGTCGGCAGACGAAACCCCTGCGGGTTCAAGTCATGCACTCGTCTGTAGTGGCTCATCAGTGTTTTGCACTCAAAGCTCTCACCTGGCTCGGCCAAATCATCAGATACTCGGGTCAGTTTCTGCATCTTTATCTGGCTTTGGTTTTTGTTTTTTGTTTTCTCTCATTTGAATTCATTCCATTTAATTCTTTTGCAATAAATTTTGCTTTAAAGTGCCAATATTATGGTTTATGAAAGGTTCAAATGTTGGTTTTGGGAGTCTCCAACAACAGGTTGACATGCATGCAAGGTCAAAAAAACACTTTCATTGTCTTATAATATGCATATTATAATAATATTGTCATCTCATCATGCCTGAAGCAGTGTTTGTGAGTGCAGTGCCGCTTTGTGTACAGCGTTACCAGGAAACCACTATTTCTTTTATTTTTTAAAAAAAATTTTTTACAGCTCTAAAAGCAACATCTAGTGGCAAAGATTGAATTAGCATTTTCATTCAGCTCAATGCGAAAACGCCAAGCGGGCAGACAGTATGTTTGATGTTGACATCAACTGTTTGGTATTAGTTTTAAACGCGACTCATTTCAATGATTCAGAGTAGACTCGTTCATTTGGTAAATCTCCAGTAGCTGTGTTGAATGCAAACGGCAGTTAATACGCAGAGCCGTAGATCACTGACAAGCTACTTCAGTGGATCACCTGCGAAAATGAACGCTATATTGCATAACCTGTCAGTGATCTATGGCTTCATTTCAGAAGAGGTGATGGACATTTGCTAATCGAAGAACTGGCTTTACTAACAAGATCTACTCGTATTCTCTTTGATGGTCAGCCCCTTTCAGGCTCGTCAGTAAATGGCCACTGTTCATATCATTTTATGAAACGCCATCTTGATATTACCCAAGAGTGTTTAGAAATCATTTTACATTTAAAACTGCCATTTAGAGACCAAGCTTTATGAAAACATCTACTTATGGTTGGTGTTGAGCTGCTGCTGATCCAATACGGTTGAGTGCTTCATTGCAGACTCTCCATGATTTTGTTCAAAGCAATGTTTTGTAAATGTGGCACAAACACTTGACGCTTTGCACTATGTATATATAACGAGGAGGATGTTTTAATCTATAAAACTTGCAGGAGGATTTAATTGTAAGTCCTTAATAGTCTTCTTATGTCAGATGATCAGAGCAAATTTGATTTGTCACTTACCACTTTAACGTAGCAGTGTGCCTTTTGTCAGTGTTTGAAGAATGAGTACCTGAGTTTATTGCTGTTCCTATCAGATGCTCTGAGAAGAATCCTGTGTCAGGTGGGTCTGCAGCGAGGACCGGAGGGAGAGAACTCTTCTCTGGTGGACACTCTAATGCTTTGTGACTCCAAGATGTGGAAAGGTGAATGAAAGAGTGTGCTGGCATCAGCTACACTGAGATATTACAGCATTCGAGAAACACGCAGCCCAGTGAATGCCATGAAAGCATGTTCAGATCACACTTTACCCCAATAGAAAAACAGATTTTGATGTTTAGTATTCAAGAAAAGTTTTTATTTATTTGCATTTCATGACTGACAAGACTGATTTCCCTTCCAAGTCTCATTACCGTCATATCTGTATGTTTTACATTTTTATTTCCATTATTTTTAGTTGAGCGTCTTTCCATTCTGTCTCCTTGTTTCACATTACATAAACTTGTATATGAAACTATATTTAATTAAAAGCAACTAACCCTATAGAAAGTATGTTAATTAGTATTAACTAAATGCTGATGTAGATGTATTATATACTTTAAAACAAAATGAATCATGACTAGAACATTTTCATGATGGATTTTGTGAGATTCTCCAAGTTAAGTTATAATCCAAGTATCTAATCTTGTTTCCTGCAGGAGCAAGAAATGTTTACCATCAGCTCTTTATGAGCAGCCTACTCATGGATACAAAGTACAAGAAACTTTTCGCAATCCAGTTTGCAAAGGTAAGGCTTCATTTTACTATGGCATACTCTTATATTAAGAGTAAACCACATAAAGCCCCAAAAAGTAAAGAGAATTTTTCACATTACTCATAAATTTGCATTTTCGTGATACCTAAGGAATGGGATGGAAAAATAAATCGGTTGTCTCTTCTAAAAATTCTTTAAAAATTTACAATTATCTAGCAAATGTCAGAATTGTGAGAAGTCACCTTTATTTTACTTCATTTATTGAATGGCAGAAACAAGCTTCTGTATTAGTGTTAGGCATACTTGTTAAAGGAACACTCCACTTTTTTTGGAAATAGGCTCATTCTCCAATTCCCCCAGTTGTAGTCAGTAAGTTGAGTTTTACCATTTCTGAATCCATTCGATCTCCGGGTCTGGTGATAGCACATTTAGCATGGGTTAGCATAAATGATTGAATCCAATCAGACCAGTAGCATCGCGTTTTAAAAATAATTTTTCCTATTGTCTGGCTGTTTTTTGGGGACTACGTGATAAAACCGTGCCTGATGCGGTCATGTTATGGCAGCAAATTTGATTGCACAAGAATGGGAGTATAATTCCTGATCTCATCGGCCTAGAAAATTCCAACTTTTCATTTTCTGACGGGCTTAGTACATAGTATAATTATAGAAGTGTCAAGTTTTAAATAGTTGTTTTTTTTGTGTGATGCTACTGGTCTAATTGGATTCAATGATCTATGCTAAGCTATGCTAAAAGTGCTTTGACACTTGAATATCCAGTTCACTTTCACTTCACACTCAGTTTGATTCAGCTGATCTGGGAGGATAAGAGTTTGAGCGGCCATGCCCTGTTCAGCGAGGGGTATCGTCTCGGAGAGAGAGAGAGAGAGCATGTGTAATAGAGAGAGATACTATGACTTAGCAGAGCTGCTCTAGCTGTCTTTGATTTGCTGCCAGCTGCGGTCTTCTGACCGACCGAGTCATGCTGTGACCGCAAGAAATCTCTCTTAGAGTGCACTCTGATGTAGGGCCCTATGAAATCTGCTTTTATTCATTCATGCGCTCAAATGTGTCCGTTTTAATATTTCTGGATTGTATTTTTTTCCTCCTTAATTTAATAATTTACTAAAAATAAATAAATAAAGCTGCGTTGGTCTTATTGTAGTTTTAGGTTTTATGAAAAATAGATGGAATTGAAAAGAAAGCATAACATTTTTAAAATGTAATCCAATTAAAATTTAACACTTGCTTTTATTTTTGGGGGAAAGTGTAGAAACATTGTTAAAATTAAATTTTTAGAAAACTTTATTTTATGTATATTCTACTATATAATGGGGAGATTTCTCTCAAGTTAACCCAAACTTTTGATGTGGGTTGTAGTGAAGACCTTTGGGTTTCTGTGCGTGTGTGTTTTTAAAAAAAAAAAGCTGCTGAAGAGCTTTTTAGATTAAGTTCATGTCCTTATATGAGACTGCAGAAGCTGAAAATGACACAATCGTTACAAACCATTAAGAATATGATTGTAAGTGTACAGCCCTGCTTTTGATTTAGTTATTCATGTTTTGTATAAATCGGTTATATAGCATTTTTTACGCCTCCATTCCTCAGTTGTTTGTGTTTTCCACAAAGCAGAAACCGTAGGGCCCTGACTCGGGTAGTTTGAACAACTCCAGAAAGTTTAGCTTCAGCTCGAGTCCCCCGGCTCCACGTGTGCCCCAGTGCCGCGGTGTAACTTCAAGCCGTATGCGCCAGACACAGAGCCGAGTCGGGGGATGTAACTTCAGATGCCCCTGACCTCTGACCCGGAAGGTGAATCTGCCCCTTCCCCCTTCCCTTAGAATTACCGGCGCCTCCAGACAGATTTTATGGAGGACGATCACGAGCGTGTAGTGTCAGTGACCTCTCTGTCAGTGCAGCTCTTCACCGCTCCTACTGTGGTGAGTACCGTCAATCCCACACACCTCTCCTCTCTCTTCTGCCTCTTTCTCCTCTCCTCTGCCTCCTTCACCACTGCCTGCAGAACTATGAGCGCTTGCAGAGCGACTACGTGAAGGACGACCATGACAGGGAGTTCTCCGTCACTGATCTTTCTGTGCAAATGTTCACCGTGCCTTCTCTGGTAAGTATGTGCAGGGAGCGATGGCCTGCTGTGAGGATTTTCGGGGGTTTGGTCTCTTGTTTTCTTTTCCTTTTCATTCTTTCTCTTCCCTATACATGTTTTTTTTTTTTTTTTTACTCTTGGTTCTTAGGTTTAGGTTTTCAGATAGTCAAATAGAAAAATTGTATAAGCAATTAATAGTCAACAGTAAACACCGAGTTGTATGCAAAGTTGCACAACTTGTAAGTCAAAATTTTTATTAATAATTATATAATGGTATAATTTGTTGTAGTTGAAATGCAAATATTTAAATTTACCATAACTTTTTTCATGAAAAAAGGCACTTAAACATAATAAACAAGACCTTACTAACAGGTAAAGAATATATTAAATTTGTAAAATAGTACATAAATTCTAGGAGTATTGTTAAATATATATATTTTTTTGTAGATGACTAATATGGACATTGGATGGCTTTCTTGAGGGGAATGTAAAGTTACTTGACAGTTTATTAAAAGTTAGTATGCAGTCATCAAATGATGTTTTAGAGATGTTTTGTTCACGCTTCAAACCAGAATTGTAGATCAAGATATCAGCTGGCGGGTTTTTGTTGTAGCTTGACATAGTCACCTTGCATCAGTGGAGAAGTACTGATATAAATTCAGTAAATTATTTAGTTCTGCCAAGACCAGAAATGTATTTCTGGACCAATATTTTTGGTTTCTCCACAAACTCTTCTTGTTCTTGTTCTCTTTCTCATTTCCCCCGTGTCTCTCCCTGTCTTTACTTTTTCTCTGCACCTCCACATCTGCTTTCTCCTCTCTTTCCTCCTCCCTTTCCCTGGCTTTCGTTTGTTTTCTCTTCTTCCAGTAAATCTTTCACATCTTCTCCACCCGACCCTCCAGCGGTCGTTCTGTCAGATGTGACAGTGGTGTATGTGATTTATTTTCCAGGCGCGGATGCTGATCACAGAAGAGAACCTGATGACCACCATCATCCGCACTTTCATGGACCACCTCAGACACAGAGACCTGCAGGGCCGCTTCCAGTTTGAACGATACACCGCACAACAGGCCTTCAAATTCCGCCGAGTCCAGAGCCTTATAGGAGACCTCAAGTAAGATACTGAGCGTGTTCGCCCACTTGCACAGGACGGACTTCATAAACATTTTTTTTTAATGGCCGTGTACACGCTTGCAAGTCTTAGGAGTGACAACCCAAAAAACTGTGGGCCAGCAAGGCCTAGAGGAGAGGTTTGGGGGAAAAGCGGCATTGCTCTTTGCCTTGAGAGCGTCAGCATTGCAGATCATTGCAGAAAGTAAACAGCTATATACCAGTGTCAAAGACTTAGTTTTAGTTTAGCTTTAGACTTCTAGTTTTAGCTCAACTCAATTTCAGACAGCAGCGAGTGTTTGAAATAACTCCTGTTTGAGATCCGATGTGAATAGTGATCACCATACAAGGCAGAAATATTTTTAACCGGTGCAAAAGACTATAGTAAATCCATAAATCATATGTTAACTTTTTACCGTCACGATTGTGTATTTATTAACGCCTTTTCTTTCATAAGTCTCATCTATGCTCTGTCAGATTTATTGTTTTCACATTCATTTAACAGGGGTTTTTTTTTTTTTTTTCATTGTAACACAAGTGATTGCAGTTAATCACAAATTAATTCATGACAGTCATGCGATTTAATCATGATGAAATATTTTAAATGATTTTAGTTCATTTCATAATAATGTTTAATGTTTGCGGAGCTCCTACGGGTGATATTTTTGATGGAAAAAAAAAATAAAGAAATGATTGTTGTTTTTTTAAATGACGTATACTGTGACTACAAATAAACAAAAAACGATTCCACTGAATAAGTAGGGTGCTACAGGTCTGTGGCTATTAGCCCCGGCTGGCCCATTTAAAGCACTGGCATGCACTGGCCCATCAGTGGCAAAGTGGCTATTTGGGCATCTTGCAAGAGTGAAGAATAATTAGCTATTTGGTGTCTGACTTTTTTGTCTGTGGGTTTTAAACTACACTTTCGCTGATAGATGTGTTGTTGTGTTTATGCTTGGGAGGCTGCTTTAGCAAGCGTTGCCTTGAACGGTTGCCATGACCTTAGCGCTTTTAGGCATGTTGTTTGGTTCTGTCTCATACAGAGTTAATAAAATTGTCTGTTGCCGATATGCAAGAGTTTTGTTTTTTGTTTGTTTTTTTTTTTGTCATCACACTTTTGTTTTTCTCGAACTTGAACTTGTGTTTTTATGCCTTTTTTTTTTTTTTTTCTTCTTCCTATGCACATCTGGCAACACTGACACTACACCGGGAGGGCTTGTGAGCGCACCTATCCTGTATCAAAATGTGCTAAGATTAAGACTGTTATTTTCTTGATTCTCACATTTCCAACGCATGTTTAAACGGCTAGCCATTCAGTTCTGTAGAATAGAATTTCTATAAATAGTTGTCACTACCTGCAGTTTTCAGGGAATCATGTCACAGTGTGTATGTGGCCCTTTTGTGTCTAAAATTCCCATTCCTTGAGACGTTTGTCAGGATGTATCTCTCTTCGATGCAGGTATGTCCTGATCAGCCGTCCAACAGAGTGGACCGACCAACTCAGGGAAAAGTATCTGGAAGGTTTCGATGCTTTCTTGGAGTTGTTAAAATGCATGCAGGTGACTATACTGATTTTTGTTTTTTTACTGATCAGTGTCATTGATATTTGAAACTGGGCACTGAAACAGCTGTGTGTGTGTGCGTGTGCGTACTTTGCAGGGAATGGACCCAGTAGTGCGTCAGGTAGGGCAGCACATAGAGATGGAGCCAGAATGGGAGGCAGCGTTCACCTTACAGATGAAGCTCACACATATCATCTCTATGATGCAGGAGTGGTGTGCCAGTGATGCAAGTACTCTGTTAGTCACTTAAGTTCCCACAATGCACCATGGGACCTTGATCAAGTCTGTTATTTGTCGCATGTACAGGAGCGAGTGCTGATCGAAGCCTATAAGAAGTGCCTGAGTGCGCTGACTCACTGCCACAGTGGTTTCACAGATGGGGAGCAGCCCATAACCCTCAGCATGTGCGGCCACTCCGTCGACACCATCCGCTACTGCGTCTCTCAGGAGAAAGTCAGCATACACCTGCCCGTGTCCCGGCTTTTAGCAGGTCAGTCCGACATGCTCGTATACATGCTACAAAGTTTTGAGAATGAGGCCTCTCGCACCGCACCGAGCTACCCGCTTTGTGTTCACACCACAGGAACTAGGAATGATTTTAGTTCCAGAAACTCCATATGGAGGAACTAAATTAGCTCCTACTTCAGAGTAGGGTTTAAAAAAGTACTAGAAGGGTATCAGTGACGTAAGTGTAAGCTGACTGGATAAACGTGTACGAAAATGCCCTCACTGTGTAAACATTGTATCAGTTTATTTCTTTTATAAACTGCATTTACCTGAAGTCTACCTCATTTTCTGCTTCTATCAGCCTCAATGACATGTAGCACAGAGATTCTTTGTCCTCCTTTCTGTTTTTTCAATCGCTTAACACAGCGGCCTCCGTCCTCCTCTTAACGCTTTTTGTTTCTGTTGTTGAACGCTGTGCACAAATGATTTTGCTGTCAACCAGCTTGCGTCACTTCTTAGTATCCACTGTTGGTGCAAAATCATTCCAATACTTCAGTACTGTACTTTTAATCCTGTAGCTAAAGCGGTGTGAAAGGCCCCGTTTAGTCTGGTAGAGTTCTTTGAATTCTCATTGTGTTTGTGGAATGGAGGTAACCTCACCACATATTAGCTAAACCTCAGTGCCCTTTCTTCCTGTTAGGTTTACATGCTCTGCTGAGCAACACTGAGGTTGCCTATCGATTCCCTGAGCAGCTGCCATTGGTAAGTTTGGGGGGTTTGCTTCATGATGGTTGGTGCAAATAAGTCTCGTGATTTCTGAGGCCTCTTTTGTCTTTCGCAGAGTGAACTGAGTCCACCCATGTTGATCGAGCATCCTCTTCGCTGCCTTGTACTCTGTGCCCAGGTGCATGCTGGAATGTGGAGAAGAAATGGCTTCTCTTTAGTCAATCAGGTAGAAGCTTTTACATTTAGTTTTATGTTAATAGTCAAGACGTTTAGCAGCGTTATTACTATTAATTGCCTTTTGTGTTGATGTTACTGTTAATGCCTTTTTATTAAATGTACTGTGCTTTTTCTTATTGTTCTTGCAGATCTATTATTATCACAATGTGAAGTGTAGAGTGGAGATGTTCGATAAAGACCTCAGCATGCTTCAGGTCGGTAGCCTGAAGATATTGAATTTCAAAAGTACTCACCAAAATGTATTTAATTTTTAAAATGAAAACAGTAGCATTTAGTTATAGTTGTACATGCAAAAATCAATTTCCGTTAAAGAAAGAAATGGATTTCATTTTAATTAATGCTGTCAAATGATTAATCGCATCAGAGGTGTGTGTATATGTATACACATACAGCATATATTCACTAAAATCCTTTGGTTAATGCGCTGAAACACTGTAGTTTTAATTATTAAAACATTGTAGCAATTGTAGAGAAATAAGAATCTATGGAGATGATCAGTTTGGCACTAATGTGCTTTATTTATCATAAAAGCAAACTACAAGAAACCTTTTAGCACAATTTGAATCATTTTCTATTATGCTAAGTAGAAGTTCATATTCATGCTTTTGTTGGATTTAGGCTGGCGCTTCCATGATGGATCCAAACCACTTCCTGATGATCATGTTAAGTCGTTTTGAGCTCTATCATATCTTCAGCTCAGCAGACTGTAGAAAGAGATACAGCAGAGAGAACGCTAACAAGGTCTGCTTGCCTCCAAACCACTTTTTGTCCCCATTTCTTTTCGCTTTACTTGATTTGTCTCTGCTTGCACTCATTTCTATTGCCAGTAATATCTCTCTCTGTCTCTCTCTCTCTCTCTCTCTGTCTCTCTCTCTCTCTCTCTCTCTCTCTCTCTCTCTCTCTCTCTCTCTCTCTCTCTCTCTCTCTCTCTCTCTCTCTGTCTCTCTCTCTCTCTCTCTCTGTCTCTCTCTCTCTGTCTGTCTGTCTCTCTCTCTCTCTCTGTCTGTCTGTCTCTCTCTCTCTCTCTCTCTCTCTCTCTCTCTCTCTCTCTCTCTCTCTCTCTCTCTCTCTCTCTCTGTCTCTCTCTCTCTGTCTGTCTGTCTCTCTCTCTCTCTCTCTGTCTCTCTCTCTCTCTCTGTCTCTCTCTGTCTCTCTCTCTCTCTCTCTCTCTCTCTCTCTCTGTCTCTCTCTCTCTCTCTCTCTCTCTCTCTCTGTCTCTCTCTGTCTCTCTGTCTCTGTCTCTCTCTCTCTCTCTCTCTCTCTCTCTCTCTCTGTCTCTCTCTCTTTCTGTGTGTCTCTCTGTGTCTCTCTCTCTCTCTCTCAGGATGTGGTTCAACAGAATAA
The DNA here is from genome assembly GCF_018831695.1 of Puntigrus tetrazona. Classification (NCBI taxonomy): domain Eukaryota; kingdom Metazoa; phylum Chordata; class Actinopteri; order Cypriniformes; family Cyprinidae; genus Puntigrus; species Puntigrus tetrazona. The sequence continues at coordinate 29,306,122 of NC_056703.1, read as the reverse complement.
CACACTAATTGAGGAGATGCTGCATCTGGTCATTATGATCGTGGGTGAGTGAATATTTCTCAAGATGCATCCTATTAAGCTTATTTGATATCCTAGATGCTTTGCTTAGATTCATGCTGTGATTTGTCTTTCCTGCAGGGGAGCGATATACAGCAGGTGTTGGTCAGGTGGAGTGCTCTGACGAGATAAGGAGAGAGATCGTTCACCAGCTATGCATTCGCCCCATGGCCCACAGCGAGCTGGTCAAAGCTCTGCCTGAGAACGTAAGTCAAGCCTCACATGTTGATGTCAAAGCAGGTGATGAGTGCCACCTGTATTTGACTGCCACCTACTGGTAGCTAATCAATTTTGCACACCTTTCTTCACACAGGAGAACAAGGAAACCGGCATGGAGAGGGTCATTGACAGTGTGGCTTTGTTTAAGTGAGTGTCCCGAATAAAAGAGTTTTATCCAAAGGGTTGAATTGGTCTGTGTGTAGCTTTGGGGAATTGTGTTGAACAGGAAGCCTGGTGTGACTGGTAGAGGACTTTATAAACTCAGGCCGGAGTGTGCCAAGATGTTCAACCTTTACTTCCACCATTACTCCAGAGCTGACCAGTCTAAGGTAACACTGCATTATCGACTTCAAAACCCATAAAGAGCAATTGTTGAGAATGATTAAAAACCTTTTTGTATGTTTTTACACCTATATTTATATTTATTTAATTATTTTTGGCCTTCAGGCTGAAGAGGCCCAAAGAAAAATAAAGAGGCAAAATGGGGAAGACTCAGGTACTAAGTTAACACACACACACACACACACACACACACACACACACACAACACACATATGCACACAGCCATACATTAAGTGTGGGTAAAAATCTAAACGACCACTTAAGTGTTTTACAAGCACTGACCTCTATTTAATGCAAATGAAAGGCTATAGACACGAGTGGACAATTAGCTGTTTACACATGTATTCATTTTAAGTGCAGTCTTCACCAATTAATGTGTTTTGGTTTATTCTGATTAATTGGGCGCCCTGATGTTATATGATGTGTTAAAACAGATTTTCTTGTGTTAATTTGTTCTAGTTCTGCCTCCACCCGTTCTGCCTCGGTTCTGCCCGCTGTTTGCCAGCCTGGTGAACATACTGCAGTGTGACGTGCTGCTGGGGATTCTGGGAGCTGTGCTGCAGTGGGCGATGGAGCCCAGCGGGGGGCACTGGTCTGAGTCCATGCTTCAAAGGGTACGTCTGTGTGTCAGGGAGACAAACTGGACCTCGCACTCATATAAGAGCATCATTTTTGATAATTGGCATCAGCACTCGCCTAATGTATACTTCTCGAGTGCCGCTCACTTGGAAAGTGTTTACATCACTGGATTATTTGAAATAGGTGTAAATTTGTGTCATGATGTTAGAACACAGTATGAACATGTCCCACAGGTGCTGCATCTCATAGGCATGGGCCTGGTGGAAGAACAGCAGCATCTCATCGGCAGCGCAGAAGATCACGATACCAACTTCAACTTCACTCTCAAAATCTCCAGTATGTCTTCGTTCTTTCCTCTCACACACACACACACACACACACACACACACACACACACACACTGAGTCGAGCTGATTGAATCTGTTCATTGTAGGACCAGGTGAGGCTCCTGCTAACACTCCCAGTATCTTGGCTCTGTTGGAAACCCTGCAGAACGCTCCTCATCTGGAGGTGCACAAGGATATGATCCGCTGGATCCTTAAGGTAAAGCTGATCCAGAATCATATTACAAAGCCACATGTTACTAGAATGAATTTGTAAATGTCTCAGCTAACCAAGAGAGGGCAGCAAAAAAAAAAAAACTAAAACGCATGCACACACACACACATTCACATATTTCTCATGAAATTTGACAACATTAATTCAAAAAAGGATTAAATCCTTTTTTTCTACAGAAATTGATTTTTGCATAATTATGGAAACAAAGCATTTATTTACAATATTTTTTTAATAGATTTGTTTTATTTTTGATAGTTTATTCGAACTTGTTTGGTACAAGAGACATAAAGTGTGTATAATATTTATTATTATTATTATTATTATTATATTTTAGGTATATATTTTTTAGTTAAATATGTAGAGTTTATAAAAACTAAACTCCTTTTAAAAAAAAAAAAAAAAAAAAACTTTTATTGTCAGTTAGCTGTATGTTTTAGTTATTTTTAACCTAATCAAAATAACCCAGCTGCATTTTAATTAAGATGAATTGGTATGTGCAGTGAAAAAAAACAAAGCATGTTTAAGTTATGTTTTTGCAAATTAACTGTTAATGTTATTAATGTATTTATGATAGAAAATACAAATAACATTTATTTGTAAAAGTATTTCAAATCTAATCCTTATGAAGGTGTTAAATTTTCATACTGTGCATCTGCAGACAGTGGCCAGCATCAAAACCACGCGGGAGTGCACGGCCAGTGCGCCCCCTAGTGACAGCTCAGGGCACAGTCAAGAGGAGGTGAGCGGAAGAAAGCCTAACACGTTTGCATCACAACTGTTTAAAGCTGCGTTGTTGTCTCACCGGATGTGTGTGTGTGTGTGCAGACGGTGCGGGATAAAGATAAGGCAGAGCGGAAGAGGAAAGCGGAGATGGCGCGGCTCCGGAGGGAAAAGATCATGGCTCAGATGTCAGAGATGCAAAGACACTTCATCAGCGAGAACAAAGAGTTGTTCCAGCAGAGCCTGGATGAGCTCGACCCTCCACCTCCTCCACTCTGGAGCACAGGTACGCACGCGTCGTCCGCCCGGAAAAATATCACGGATCAAACACGAGTTCCCTCTAATCTCTTTCTCTCGATAGCCCCAGTACGTGTGATAGCACGCTGGTCTGTGTGGGCCCTCGGCGGTGGCGTGCGGGCGGCAGTGAGAGGAGACAGGTGGTGACGTGCATCCTGTGTCAGGAGGAGCAGGAAATCAGGATCGACGGCAAAGCCATGGTGCTCGCTGCTTTGCGTCCAGCGCTCCACGGTCATGTCCAAAACCGCAGAGACCGCCACACAGCCCAGGCACGTCTTTTTATACGCGGCGTCTTTGGGTCGTCGCAGCATGTAAATGCGGCGCTCGCTTTAACGGATGCGTCGTGTTTTTGTTGCAGATAAGTATGACCCTCTGTTCATGCACCCTGACCTATCGTTCGGCACGCACACGGGCAGCTGCGGACACATCATGCACTCACACTGCTGGCAGAGGTAAGGGTCGTCAGGAGAAACGCGATGCTTCCATATGCTCTTCCTATCAGAGGAGCTAAAAATCCTAACTAATTGTCTGCTATTCTGCAGCCTTGGTTTTGGAGTAATTTTTCCCATTTATTATTGAATTGTTTCCACCTGTTGTAGGATTTAGATCATCTAGTGCTTAAAAAATTGGCAGAAAAATGTAACCCTTTAAGAGCATTGTCTTTTGAAGAGTTTTGTAACATTTTGAGTGTTCAGCAATTCTGTAGCGGTTGATAGTTGTTCTATAAAATAAACTCTTAGTTAAGTTAATACTTAACTAGTCATATAGGTTTGTTAGTTATAGTCAAGCTTTATTCCCTTAACAGTTAAAGTGGTATACTTTTTTCTATAAGCGGTCATAAGGTATTCTCTAGCAGTGTAACATACCACATCAAGTGTAAAAATAAAATATGGTAATATAGAAGCAATTTCATTTAGACATGCGTTAGCAGTGCCCCACCATTTTTCTAGTTTTAGACATTTTCAACAACAACATGACACAGAAATAAATATTATAAAATACATATTTTGAATTGTGTTAGTAAACTTACTTTATTAAAATCAAAATACATTGTATAAAATAATGACAAATATTTTTTAGTCATTGAATAAAGGAAAACAAATAATTTTAAGGTTAGGTTGGTTCTTGTGAAGAGTAGGAAAATAAATCCACGTTGCTCAAAACTTAAAGGATGGTCAGCACAAAGTCTTCAAAACATTTTACCTACGGCTTATAAAGCAGTTATCGACACAGATGCACACACCTCTACAAAATTACACAGAGTGTCAGTTTTGAGCATTTTTTTTTTTTTTTCTCAATACAGTAAACCCTAAGCGTTCCTTTGTTTGGTAAAGGTATGTGTCGTCTCCCCCCTGCAGGTACTTCCTGAAGCAGTGCAGGCTAAAGAGCAGCGCAGGCAGCAGAGCTTCGGTGCACACCAGTTGCGACGTGGAGGAACGGAGAGTTCCTGTGTCCGCTCTGTGAATGTCTGAGCAACACAGTCATTCCTCTGCTGCCTCTGGCGAAGACCGGCTGCAGGTACTCCAACAAAACGCACACTTGACTTGGACCTTGGCTGCTGCTTTTCTTTAGTAAATTCAATTAGCAATTTACAGAAGCGAACACAATCGATCACCTATTGGTTTTGGATTATTACATAATATAAACACATAACCGAAAGTGCTGAAATACTAGCTCTTTTGGTGTTACAGCCTATAAAAATATTATGCCTGCAGCACTCTAATAAATATCGTGACCAAACTGTAATGTATGAAGCGCTCAGTTTAAGTAATAGATAATTAGTGTGACCTCTCAGATTAGCGCTCCACATACCGTTGAAGGAGTAAACCATCGGAGCAGATTGCATGATTGTGGACAGTGTTAGTGTAATACTCTCATCTGTAATAAACCGGGCAACCCCTTTCATTCATTTGTGTGAAAAGGGACTGAAAGCCTCTCTCGTGAGCTCAGCGCTGCTATTAATACACACCTCCACAGGCTAAGCACCCAGTTGGTAATTTGTCATTGCACTGTAAGTCATTTGGATAAAAGCACCTTCTAAATGACTGTTTAGTAAATCCATGATAATTAGTCATACCTGCGAATTAGTTGAATTAAAATGTCATTCTTGTATCGTCTAGATTTAGTTTTTCTAGGCAGAGAGAGAAATTGCAAGCTAGTAGATACAGTGATACAAAAAAAAAAAAAATCAGTGTGGCAAGACCTTAAGTGTGCCTTAAAAATGGCTGTGAGATGGCGTGTTAGATCTGGAAGCAGCACTGCGCATGACATCAGAGCACCTCGAGAGCTTCAGAGAGCAGGCCAGCTGCATGCTTTGAATCTCTTGCATGGTGCTTTGATGTTAACCACTGATCGGTCTGGCTGGCTGCTTAAGATCTCAAACACACTCAAACAGAAGACCGCATCCTCTCGGGTTTCGTTTGTAAACTGCATATGTCTCTTTAAAAGATCTTATTTTGAAATGTTAACAATCCTATATTTGACCATTATTCTTAAGCATAATACAACAACTTACACTTATTGACTACGCAAATGTAATGCTCCGTTAACTGAAATAAACCAGGCTTCATGGCATATGCAGCCCTACGAATGCAAAAATATTTAAAACATTAATTTTACAAAATTATTTATGCATAATTATTTTAATAGAAATTTTTTAATAGAAAAAAACTTTTTTATTTATTTATTTTTATTTATTTAATTATATTTTTATGGAAGTGACTTTGTCGCATGTCGTTAAACATTGACAGAAAAGGTCCTTTATTATAAATGAAACAATGTGACACTTAAATCTGTTGCATGTTTGTCTCTCTCTGTTGAAATAGATATATTAGATATATTTGATTGAGTGTTTGTGTTTGTTGCAGCTCTGAACAGCCTGATCTGAGCCAGTGGTTGAACATCCATCACCTCTCTTCAGATGAAAGCCTTGCTCTCTGCTCACAAGAAGCCAAGGCAGCAGATGCTGCCGGTGTTGACGATATGGATGGTGTTAATGACTGTCCTCCACCTGATAGCTTCAAACTGGACTACACTCCAAAGTAAAACTACATACAAATCCTTTATAATTCCACTACACTACAGCGTCCTTGTTCAAAATCATTTACTAATAAAAGCGGCATAACTTTCTGAACCCTACTCAAGCACCATAAAGGAGATGTTGACCACGTTTGGGACGGCTACATATAAAGTGGGTCTTAAAGTGCACCCAAATGAGCAGGACCCAGCATTTCGATCATGTGCTGGGGCAGCTGTGCCTACACCATTAGTCACGAATGATCATTTAGAACAAACATTTTCTTTAATTGATATTAGTTTTAAACTGTTTATGAATAACTCTCTAGATGACGTAATTAAAGTTATAACTATATCTTGAAAATATAGAATATCGAAACTTGTTAAGATTATCCATTCTGTCTAAAGGTAAAGCATAAAACTGACAAAGACTCTTTAAACATTTTATTAATAAATATGATAAATCATTATTTTTCTGATATATCGTATTAAACATTTTACCGACGTTATTTTGTGATAATATATTGTTATTTCAAGAACAATGACAATGATTTTCTGTTTGATTGAAGATAAAATGAAACAGTTAGACATTCACTGGACTGTTAATGGATTGGATATATAATAGTATTACACCTTATGCATTTGGATGAGTTAAAGGTGACGTGTATATTAACATATCTCGACAAGTTGATGGATGAAGAAAAACCTTTGTTTGAAGTTTAAACACAGATGGTAAATAAACTGGTATGCTATTGAATATTCTTTGTTTATTAAATCAGCGGACGGATGATTATCATGTTCTTTAAATCTTACATAGACTTAGTTGACGACCAAACAAATGTTTTGTGGACGTTATTTGGTTCCTGAACTCGGTTTGCAAATATTTTCTTGAAGGGCGTCTATATTCATACTATCTGAGAATCGTTTATTAAATATTGTAGATGTTTGGCGCTGAATCTCATACCTGATAACTGATGAATCCTTACGAATCAATTATTGTGAAGTATTTTGGCGTTCCGTGTGTTTGGGTTCTGACTTTGTTCACTGATCTCGGTGGAGAATACACTTATGTAATTCTGGGCGTGAACATATTTCACCTGCTGGTAGGATTTCCTCAGCATCTTGTTCACTACACTAAACAACTACAGCAAAAAAAGCGCCTACTTGGGCTACCTGTTTGAGGAATGACCTTTGACTCTCACGTGACGCTGCAGTGACAGTGTGTGTGAGCTTGGTGCTGTCCCATCCGGTTTTCTGTCTGGATTCCTCAGGGCTGGTATAGACACTGCATGCACACTTCTGCATCGTGCAGTGGCTCCCACATAGTCAGATCCTCAACCTCCGTGCCAGGTGAGACTGTATTCACTTCCACGAGCAGCCAGAAGTCTTCATAAAGACTTGGAAATGATTGTGTTGGCTCCTGTGTGCCCATCAGAGGAGAGATCACGGATGGAGGCAGGGAGAGTGGAGGGAGCCAAGAGAGAGGAAGGAGGAGAAAGTGTGTATGTTCTACAGCATACTTGGGCATCTGGGAGGTGAAAAGCCCTTTTTACACACAATACTACCACATACAAGCAGTTGGTATTTCACCCTTCAGTGTGACCGACTCTATATAGTACTATTATTTAATGACAGTCAGATGGCTTCATTTACTCAGCGGAGAAAGTGAGATACCTCTGTCTAAAAGTTTGAGGAAATTAGAATGGAGATTGCAAAGAGTTAGAGGATGGAATTTAGCAGATTCTTGAAGTTGGCTAAGGATTCAGCTGCTCTGAGTTGGGCAGGTCGTTCCAGCAGGAGGGTACATTTAATTTAAGAAAATAGTCTGTGAAAGCCTTTGTGCCTCTTTGGGATATGTGCTTGTCTATATATAAATATTGCCACCGTCAGAGGCAGTGAAGAATGAAATTAGTTTTATGGGAACTGTTTCACCTCTGCTAGTTTTGCATATTTCAATCTGTGGCTCCGTGTGCGTTTCAGCGGCCTGCGTGAGGTGAACTCAGGCTGGCATCT